>NW_027248280.1:10466461-10573961 GCF_041260155.1 Ptychodera flava | reverse complement strand
CAAAATACACCGTTTCTCTCTTTCTTGTTCTGTCATAGGGGCGTTCATTTATCCATCGTCTGGGGGGAATACACGTGCAGTAAACTCTCAGCGAAATAATCGTCTGTGAACGAACACCTCCTCTACCATGCACCTTTTTGACCAGAGGATATGCCTTGCTTTCCGTCATGAACCATTAAACGAGTATCAGTGATTGTAGTCATGGCCTCATTGCTTAGTTTGGAATATTCGTGTATGTATTGGTGAGCATTATGTGCTCAATGAACGGTGTGGGGTTTTTCATGCTTATAGACGGGCATTGCCTTTGTGATCTACTACTGAAAGTATATTCTGTTTGGGTGTGCTTCCCTACCAGTATTTTATGCATAGATGTAGGCCTTTCTTTAATTTGTTAACACAATGCCTGTACTGTTAACGTGTACGTACAGGGTGCTCTGATCCACGCTTGTCTGGTTCCCTGACTCATTTATACCGTTGGCTGCGGTGCTAACGAAAATAGGGTCATTTATGGGTTAATATTTATTCAGAATTTTGATTTCATATTAATGAGCACAGTCACCTGACAAGATCATTTGATCAGCACATCTGTATGGTGGCAAGCTTTGAAATTAGAAGACAAAACAGCGAAGTTATTTGCACGGCTTCATTTTCAAGTCTCTGACTTTCAATACTTCTGTATGATAACACTTAGTGGTAAAATGACGATTATCGTCTAAAGCTTTTTCTCAGACTTGAAAGACTATCCCTCCTTTCGCATGTAGGGCAGTGACTACTATGAGTGATTTTTCGTTAAGTTCTGGAAACCATGGCGGTACAATTGTTTCATAGGCAAATTATATTCAAAGGTCACTCAAAGGTGGAAATAAATTCAATGCAATCACTGCGCTCGTACTATAGAGCAATAACAGCCAAGCTTACAATAGCCATATTTTCGTTAACAGCGCAGCCAGCGGTAGAAATTGGGAAGGGAACCAGACTATGATCCGCGCTTGTTTAGCACCTGCTCCGTCGTAGTAAGGAATGTCACGTGTTTTTCGCAGAGTAGCACTTGTATTTTAAACTGCATGCGCCTACTTCAGAGTTACAATGTATACCATTAAACTGTCGGTGGCCTATTTTTACCCATGAGGACGTGGGTTGGGTACCGCAAGTCGTCAGCAGTGTAAGCAGCTGACCAAGACACCTCATCACCACCAGTGACATGGGGCCTCGGCTAGGGCTCCTAGTAGTGTTTGCAGACCCAAAGCCATTAACTTCAAGTTCATATGAATATAAAAAGCGATAACAGTATACAGTCTTCACATAATTTTAAATGAAGGTTTGTCATGTTAGGCCAAAAAAATTAATAAAAATAATAAATTGTGCTGTTCTGATAACATAGTTTTCAAAAGTAGGGTAGCGTAGGTCGGCAGGATTTTTTTTTCAAGAATATTTTTATTTTTAAGTAATATGCATTTTCAGGGGTCTTGGCGGTCAAACATTGGCCACAGCATTTCCAGAAAAATGTATTATACTGAAATGAAAAAAAACATAAAAGACAACCTCGTTCAAGCAAAATCAGATGCCAAGTAACGAACGCGTGATTTTACGGTTTTTTTTTCTTTCTTTCTTTTTACTTCCGTATTTACATAGCTTAAAAAGTTTTGGGTTGGCAGGTAAAATTATGGTAGGTTTGTTTATCGGAACAGCACAATTTTTCTGGTGGGCTTAATGATAAAGCTATTCTGTTTGACTGGAAAATCAGAGAAAGTCGTCAAAATGAAAGCAATCGGCAGTACGAACAAGTTCCATTCACCGATGAATCGTCGCAATCGAAAGTTATCGGCTGCGAGACTAGATTAAATGAATTTCTCATAGGGATCAAAACTTGTAGTTCCCAAACAATTGACTTCTTTATTCCTGTAAAATACTTCCGTATTGTTCCAGAGAAGTATTATTCAAACTGTAAACAAATCTATTAATGCCTAGTTACCGTGGAATTAGTATATCCATAGTGCTGGTACTGATACTAGAAATATCTGAAACTCTTAAATGATTTGTTTGCACACGTGTGATCGGAGTGTTGGTTCTCTATTTTGGATCGATGCGAAGTTGATACAGGCTAATAGCAACCGTATGTGAGGCTGCCTATTTTTGTCAGCAACAATGAATATTTTACAAAAACAAACGTGGTCCAAAGAAGTGGCTTTGTTGAAACGCGGTCAATCATTTATTAGAATGTCGTTTCTATTTTCATGGCAAGGTAGTTATCTTGGTGATTACTACATAAAGCTTCTACGATCATTATTAATTTTTATAACTTTTTGAATGTGCGAATTTCTATCTTGGTGATTTTAAAACAAAGTTCGTTTCGGTCATTATTGTTCCTTAAAAGGGATTTCTACAACCTCAAGGATTGAGTGCATCAACGATCAATGGCTGAGACAAGCAAAATAATTCTTTCTAAAGTTAAACATAGTTTTCACTTATTTCGCCACAAATTATGTACCATTGTTGGTTGTCGTGAAAAAAATACTATTTCTCACGTTACACCGCATGAGGAGAAATAAATGTTTTGTTTTATCGGGAGGGCGCTGTTTATTGTGTGAGTGATGTACAGGAAATGATAGGCTCAGTCTACGCGCTTCCACCAGACACACAGGACACATTTCACTTTCCGCGAAATTTTCATGTTTTTGTTCGATTCAATGCGTAGTTATTAATTTTAGTTGACTTATTGCTTTCTGAGAGAAATTTTCCCTGTCATGCGTTTTTTTAATCTCCGTTTTAAGGGCGAAGTCTCAAACTGATGAGTGTTTAGCAGTCATGGAGAATCAGGCTCTCAATTTGAGTTGTATACTTCTTTTTTCCATTGTGGCATACATGATTAAAGCAAATGATACTGTGGGCATAAAGCAGACGGTGGTAGCGTACCCACACACAGTATATAAGTAGTATGACTTAGTATCGTTATAGTTACTAGAGATACTGGTGGCAATTCGGAGGAAAAAACAAAACCAAATCGTTGTACAGATACACGTTACAGGAAATGACTTTGAAAATTATTCATTAAGTATTTTTCTCTGGCTAAAGTTCTTAATAATGAACTGAAACATTTTTATTGATGTCGGTAATGCATTCATGACGATAATATAAGCATCGCGTTGTGTCCTATACCTAACAAATAACTTATAAATAATTCGAAATTATGGTTTTGAAAGTCGAGCATACCCGAGTCCATGCGTCACACGAGTAAGTGAAACTTAAAAAAAAGTTCGTTGCATACAGTGAATATGAATAGAATTTCACAACTGTTTATAAATAAAGTCTTTCCTTTTTCGGGTAAATTATATCGGACAAAGAAAGCAATATAAAACAAATAGGTATGTTAAATGCGAGGCGAAGAGCCTGTCAAAATATAAAATTATAACAATTCCCTGATTTCATCGGATTAAATGAGTATGTATTTTGAAAGATGTTCAAACCACACGTGTTTCAGTCTTGACGTAATCTTCTTCCGCTGCCCTGCGAGTGAAGCAAGATATCATACAGCCGCCGATCAAGGCCAGGGGAACCGAAACCCAGCCTATTATCAGAGAGTAGCCGAAGGAGAAGTTTTTGTCCACGATTCCATCGTATTCCTTGCTCTTCTCGATCGCGTACCAGATCGTACCACCTGCTACTAGCAAACCTGAAAATAGTTCATACATCGAAGTGATCAAAAGTTTTAAACGAAGTATATTAGTGGTCGTAAAACATGATATTATCCAAAGCATACTAAACAACTGGCCGATATGAAGGATATCCACATAAAAATCAAGTTATATCATTTTTCTATATCTCTAGCTCTGTTTGACTATTTAATTTCTAGTTTTCTATCTATCTATCTATCTATCTATCTATCTATCTATCTATCTATCTATCTATCTATCTATCTATCTATCTATCTATCTATCTATCTATCTATCTATCTATCATTATTTATCTACTAATCGAGATATAGGAATATAGATATAACACCGAGATACAATTATAATTTTATACATAATGAATTTATATGTACATATAAAATATTATGTATAATAAATTATATATATTATATATATACATATATATAAATATATATATATATATATAAATATATATATATATATATATATATATATATATATATATATATATATATATATATATATATATATATATATATATATATATATATTCCCAATAAATATATCGATTTATCTCACCTGTAAAGACAAAGATAATTCCACTGCATGTCCTGCAGGCTTTGCCGATTCGTCCAACGCACGATAAACAACGAGATCCCGTGCACTCTCGCAGGAAGGCAAACACCACGAATATCAAGACTAACCCGGCTATGACGGAAGAGGATATCATCAGCGCTCGGGCTACATGTACGTAAACTGGAAAAGAAGAGAGAGTTTAGGTAAATACCCGAAAAATATTTGTTGTCGTTTGACGTCTTAAGGTTGCATACGTAGCAGCATATTTTCTCGAGTCTTAGAGTCAAGTCATTGTCGACTATACTGTTTTGATACCAGGGCCGATTTAAGGACAAATCCACATTTTCATTATTGGATTATTAAAAGTACATGTTAGCACTTCCTCGCTGAATTTGCAAGAGATATTTTAAACGTCATTTTTTCGAGCTGTTGACTTGCTGTCATAGAAAAACTCAAGTTTCTATGAAAGATATAGGGATATTGAGCATGTTGAAAACCTGGCAATTCGAGAGCTACACTTGAATGGTCAAGTATTTAGATGCGGAGATAAGTCTTTGACCTGTTTGGTGAAAATTATTATTCTTGGCGATCACTAATCACCCTGCGGCGGGGTGATAATTCCCTCCAAATACCCGAGCGAACAGTTTATAACCTGACTGTGATATTTTATAATTTGGACACAACTTCACGGAGTTGTTATTTGATACGCGGTCATGGTAATCGTCATGCCGGTTCTGGGCTGACGTGCAGCGTCTCGGAAGCTGTTATCCAATTGGTTGGCTTAATCTTACCGTTATAATCGAATAATAATAAAAGATTCCCTAAGTTGCTTTGAATAGTAACAATCGACCTATCAGATATAACCTTTCTAGCACGCTGCATATCAGTAGCGCCTTCGCATGCAATAAGGTAACGCAACTCATCGATTGAAGCAGTCGAACTTGAAGAACGTTAATTGAAAACCGCCAAACAAGAACATGAAAATAATGTTGTTGGAAGGTCTTCTTTTTGAGAATTTAAACCCTGGCCACAGCCAGTCAGATGACCATATTAGAGTGAATTATAATCTAAGTTAATTATGCGTAGTCAAAAACACATTGCTACGTTAATGTGTCGTCCAATGAATAGCTAACAAGAAGTGTTCACCATAATGATTACGTCCGACTTTAAGATCTACACAGAATTAAGATTTATCGCCGTGATTATTCTCCGAGTAATCGCGCCTTTTCGCTAAATAAATAAATTAATGTGAAGTAAACACCTCTTCAGGTCGATTGAACCCCGTTATCTTCGACCCGTTTGAGTAATAACATAATGGAAGCACAGGTTGCTATCAAACTCGGGGTAATGTTTGACAGCTCGTTAAACACTCATTACATTGGTGACACAGGAATGCAACAGATGGTGAGGACAAGTTCAATTCACCAAGGAGCATGCTTCAGTGGCGATTGGCTTTAACCTTCTTATTGTTCTTATTTCTGAAAATGTAGCTATTTGGTCACGCTGAAGTCTTCCCTGTTCATATATGACCCTGTCAGTCGGGAACGCAGCGGAACGTCGCCACCTACCTTTGACGCCTTCGCCGTCAATTTCCCTACAAAAACTGACTCCCAGCGCCTCACTGCAGGTCCGCCACAGGCCATAGTTTGATTCCACCGACAGGACCTCGGTGACGATCCAATAGTCAGTCACGGTGCAGATGACGTACAGGGCAATCACGGCTATAGCGAAGAGAATGCTTAAACCCAGTCCAATCATGGCTATTATTTACCGCAGAGTGAGGTCCTAGAAACCAAGAGGAAACGATGTAATACCGGGAAAAGTTGTCAGTTTCTATTTATGCAGATGCTACGCTGAAGATATATATAGGTCATGTGTCGGCAGCTACATATGTCATCTGATATCAGTCTCCTTACGGCGGTAAATGTACTTCCGGGAACAGAAAAAGAAAAAAAAACATTTAGCTAAGGGGTACGCATTGAAATATATAGTAAGAGAGAGAGAGAGAGAGAGAGAGAGAGAGAGAGAGAGAGAGAGAGAGAGAGAGAGAGAATTACGCAATAACTACCGATTTGCTATCTTTGTTTTTAGTTGCTTGTGGTGTGACCTACTTTTCCGGGACCCGCGGCGATTTAGCTCCTTGTACGATTTCTCTGCCAATGAGGTTATGTGACAACTTAAATCGCAAACTATAAATTTCGAGGAGAATTACAAGTCATGCAAATTGCTATTCATTGTCGTCAGGCTACGACGACTAAAATTTTACGCGAAATCCGTTTCGTCATGAATTAAAATGGCTACTCACCGCAGACAATGAACATTGTCGTTAATAATTAACATTTATCGACGCCTCACTGTCAAACAATGCTAGCTGTACAGTCATGGCGTTAATGAGAATTGTCGACTATTGCTCTGTCAGCAAGAAAGTAACGCACCTTGTCGCGCGTCATCATTGTCGAGATGTGGCGACTCTTTCCAAACTGAGAGACAAAATGCGTTTATTGTGTGGTCTGTTAGCAGTTTACGGGGGATCGGAAACACAACTCAAAGAAACGAAAAACATTTTAATCTCTATTACCTGTTTTCAGATACTGAAGTAGTGATAAAATCGCAATATTTTCGTTTTAGAAGACAACTTGAGTTCTCGAAATCGCAGGTGATTTCATATAAATACCCAGGGCATTCACACCTCTTACTTTGATAAAAATAAATTGTCGATATTAATAAAATCCTGAGCTACATAACAAACGTTTGTTTTCAAAGCTGGATAATTACCTTTTGGCCGACCTTTCATTGAACAGATATTTATATTTTTCTCTACATTGTCATGTTCTTCAAATTGCCATGAAAGACTCGGGAAAGAAGTCGTTTTGGGGGAAATGTGTCATTAAAACTTGGAATATTTGTTCACTGATTGAATGTTGAGTGCGTTCGGTAACTATGTCATTCTGCTTCAAGTTGTTCATTCGTTGGTCAACAAACTCGTGTCTTCACACGTCTGCAAATCATTTGCGGCTAAACATAATGATGTGCACCTCACCACCAGAACAGATCAAACGAAAATGTCAATGTCTACGTCTCAAGGAGATCATATATTTTCTCACAGATCAACACCAGCTGATGACATTGAACTTGATGATGTATTTTGCCTCATGTATCTGAAGAAAAGTAAAATTTCTATCAAGTAAATTTCATAGTATTTCCTGTCTGCTGACTTCTTTCTACATAACGTGTAGTTAGAAAATAGCAACTAATTCGATTCTGAAGGTGTTCAGTCCTTTATTGTAATCCAAAAACGTTTTTGGCCATTGTAGTTAATTATACACAATCTTGATAATGTTAGATCTTTTCACTGAATTTCTAAATGATATTGACGGTAAAAGTAGTCGGCAATGGCGATGGTATTTGCTAGGTGTCCTTTTTAAGTAAGACAATGCCACATTGAAACAGTCGAGAGAAGCCAATAATGTATTCCACAAAAACATCTTATAAATATTTACCGCTTTGATGTGGTCTTTACTAACTATACACATCCGAGAAAATTTACTGGCAAATGAAGAATGGAATATTTTATAAGCAGTTACAATGAGCGACATAAGTGACAATGAATTATGGGATTTTGATGGCCAAAGACCTTTATTGAAATTATATATTTTTTAAATACGTATTTCCCATAATAAAAAAACGAAGTTTCCGTTGGAAAACACAGAATGTTCATACGATCCGATTGTTATAAGACGTTGCAAGAGCGAAAGCGTTCTACGTTAAGTTTTCTTGAAGAAAATGGTTTTAATACATCCTTGAATTATTTTCAAATAAACAGACTTGGAGATGACATTTCTCTTCGGTCACAATCCTATTTCAGCTGCCCTATGGAAAATAAGACATGAACTTTCAGTGTCAAATTTTAAAACTACATATCAGTTAGTTACGTTCTGCCCTCCTAGAGGTCACATTGATATGAAGCAAGGCCATCTTATTGTCTTACTTTCAATTTCAAGTTTGGATTATGGTAAGTGTGTCACTTAGCAGTTGGGAAATACAGGCAAGGTATTCTATGCAGTACCTGTGCTTATAGACATGAAGCATCTTTTTTTTTATGCAGAGGCCTTTCCTGAACATTTGACAGTGTTCATTTCCATGGTAACTGCGAATTGACTTTACAAGGGATCATAAAAGATTCAGATAAGCTAAGGCTTAGGTAAATAATCCACTGCTACAGTTTTCAGAAATAGTGACGCTGATTGTGCCCGGCACACCCTACTCAAGTTGTAAAAAAGAGGGCAAAGAACCGACAAAAACGAGTGTTACCGATCAGCGTTAGCTCGCCGACTGAGGGCGCTGCAGGGGAACGGAACATATTACAGGAACGCAAAGGACATTAAGACCTAACAACTTCGGTTGATCCGGACGCGTGCCGGACGCTCAGCATCTCAATGTGAACATAACAGTGCTATGATGCCCCTACACAAAGGCTGTCTAACTCGCTGATCACAAGGCCACTCAAATAGAGCACCGAAGGCAAAACCCTGCACTACAGTATGCAAATCTTTGTCTCCACTGATCGTCTATCGTGCCTGAATTTGTAGGGTTTTGCTTTCATAAACATTTGCGCCAAATTGCAAAGAAAAATATCAAACTGCATCTACTGTGATTTTATTCAGTATTATTTCACAAAGGCTATTTCAGATCGCTCAAAAACACTAAATATATATCATCTTATCTCCGTGAACACATTACTACCTGTCTATAGAAATCTAAAAACGCCATAGTCACGTCGTAACAATGTCTACTCTATCAATCGTAACTGGCCTGGACATTAGTCATCAATATTAAAATTGTACCATTCTTTACAAACAGTCCTTTACTTTTGCACAATTACATTACAAAGGCGAACGATTTAAATATTCGGACAAAATTAATCTTGTCACCGATAATTTTGTAAAAAACAACATTTTTTGTTCTATGTCGGATCAATTGATTTCTTTTGACCGAACGATGATCGGCAAAGCCCTAGACAGAAATGGATGAATTCACACACTGAGATCACGGAGATTCCAACGTAGAGTCCAAGGGTTCCACCAATGTCACTCAGTAAATCTTCCCACTACAAGACAGAATTATGGAAATTAGACAAGAAAATGATACATGCCGCTTAATAAGATCCGGTATTCAGTTAATGCTCCTAAATGATATTACCGTCGTAAGTTTGACTTTTAGTGCAATGCACCGTGACGCGTGGAATTGAAGATTCGTCGCTTGAGGGCGCTCCCGACGCCTACTCCCGCGGAAGGGAATCAAAAGATTAGCGATTGCAGGAATCGAAAATGATAACAATGCAACATCTGACATTATTTACTGTATTACTTCCTTTGTAAAGTACACAATTTGGAACATTCCAAATTCGGTTACTCTTGGTATGATTAAAGTTTCCCTTCAATCCTATGTCATGCAATTAAAATGTTATCTCTCCTCATGGATGAATACATTGTATTTCACTTATAAGATGATGAACAAAGTTGAGGATTTTATCGCAAAGTTTTCAAGCCTTGTAAGACTTGAAGGAGAAGAATGCATCCTGAATGCATCCATATTATGATCTTTGTAATTAAACAGCTATTTTTTTCTGACAAGTTGCATTATAATTTTAATGCATACACAGTTATGTAGATTTGTTTTATTTGCGACCTTGTTAAAGCACGTAGTGCAGGGAGCACCCTCGATCAACGGATCTTCCAGTTCATTTGACAGGTTCATGTTGACTTTAATTTATTATTATTAAAATAGGAAACAGAAATGTTATAATATTTCATAAGTACCAAAGTTTCCCGTGCAAAATATCGTAAAAAACAATCGTTTGAAATATTTCCATACCGTATACACTGGTCGTTCATTGACAGATTCGTAGTTCATGTCAGTAATGTAGACTTCCAGTTTAACTAAGTTGGATCTAGACATGGAAAAATGATAAAAGAAGGAAAATTAAACACTTTATTTATTCTTGTACCAGCGCTATTCTCATACTCCCCCACGTATCATAAGCATTGTATGTAGCCTCCATTATTTCGAACAAATGTGACATCGAAGACAGACAGGTGTTTCCCCTGAAAACAATTGATGCATGGGTGAGTCTTAGACCGAGTGATCAGCCCTCCATGACGTTACGCAAGTACATGTGTCTCATATATATTGACCCATATATTTGATTTCAAATAAAAAAAAATATCCATAACGTCTGTCTGTCTGTCTTTCTGTCTTTCTGTCAGTGTCTATCTGTCCACATGTATATGTTTGGATGTTTATTGTTGTCGTTGTTGTTGTTGTTGTTGTTGTGACAATGACTTCGAATAATAAAAATCACTGTAAAAACAAAAGGTCTTACTTACGTCAATGGGGTATATTACATGTATTTACTTTATTATGAAATAACCAATGTCCCTTCAAAGGTTAACATTGTAATAGATTTACACGTATTTGACAATGTCACCAACTGAGTATCGCTGAAATCGGTGACTGCATAAAGTTGAAAAGCAGAATTGTGCTTGTTTCGCTGTGGATCAAATATTGGTTTTGGCATTATCCGTGCTTGTATCTCAGTGTGATGCATATACGCTCATTGTTTCCAAATGATAGCATGTAACACATTTGACCATCAATGATCAAACCTAATGATGGAGTATTTAATTGAAGAATACGTTGCAGCAATGTTCACGCCTAAAGAGTAAATCTCGCCTACAAGACGTCACCTCGATTATGCATGAGAACCATGGTAAAATTCCAGTGTGTTGTCGGGAGTGAAAGGCTCACCAAAGAGTCGCGCAGGAACGACAGTAGGAAGCGAAGCGATGGGTCTCTTTAATTCTTGCCATATGTGCCCCTACCCAGCGCCAGGGGGCACTTCACCTTCATAATTATTAAAATGTGTCAACGAAGTGTCGAGGTCCGTAGAGCGAGACTAGTCAAAAGTGTCCCTTGACACACTCCTGACGGTGGTTCACTTCACAGCCACCTGACAAGATCATGTGATAACCACATCTGTATTGTGGCAAGCTTGGAAATTAGACGACAAAACAGCGAACGGTGAAGTTATTTGCACGGCTTTACTTTCAAGTCTCTGACTTTCAATACTTCTATATGATAACACTTAGTGGTAAAATGACGATTATCGTCTGTAGCTTTTTCTCAGACTTGAAAGACTATCCCTCCTTTCGCATGTACGGCAGTGACTACTATAAGTGATTTTTCGTTAAGTTCTGGAAACCATGGCGGTACAATCGTTTCATAGGCAAATTACATTCAAAGGTATCTCAAAGATGGAAACAAATTCAATACATTCACTGCCCTCGTACTATTGACCAATGACAACCATGCTTACAATAGCCCATACCTGACCATATTTTCGTTAACAGCGCAGCCAGCGGTAGAAATGGCGAAGCGAACCAGACTATGATCCACCCTTTTTTGAGCACCTGCTCCGTCAGAGTAATGAATGTCACGTGATTTTAAGCAGAGTAGCACTTGTTTGACCTTCATGCACCTACTTCACAGTTACAGTTTATATTATTAAACGATCATTCATTGTATGGCCTAGTTTTACCCATGAGGACAAAGGTTCGGTACCGCATGTCGTCAGCAGTGTTAGCAGCCGACCGAGACACCTCATCGCCACCTATGACATGGGGCATCGGCTAGGGCTCTCTGTGTTTGCAGACCCAAAGCTATTGATTTCGTGTGAACTTATAAAGCGATAACAGTATACAGTCTTCACATAATTTTAAATAGAAGTTTGTCATGTAAGGCCAAAAAATAAATTGTGCTGTTCTGATAAAATGGTTTTCAAAAATAGGGTTGGGTAGGTCGGCAGGAATTTTTTCCCAAAAATATTTTTATTTTTTCGAATGTTCATGTTTCTGTTTGATTCAATGCGTAGTTATTAATTTAAGTTAACTTATCGCTTTTTCAGAGAAATTTTTCCTGTCATGCGGTTTCTTAATCTCTGTGTTTAGGGCGAAGTCCTCAAACTGATCAATGTTTAGCAGTCATGGAGAATCAAGCTCTCAATTTGAGTCGTATACTTCTTTTTCCATTGTTGCATAAATGATTAAAGCAAATGATACTGTTGTAATACAGCAGACGGTGGTAGTGTACCCACACACAGAGTATATTAGTATGGCTTAGTATTGTTATAGTTAGCAACTGGTAGCAATGCGGAGGGAAAATAAAATAAAATCGCTGTTCAAATACACGTTACTGGAAATGACTTTGAACTATTCATTATGTATTTTTTCCTGGCCAAAGTTCTTAATAATGAACTGAAACATTTTTATTGATGACGGCAATGTATTCATGACAGAGATAATCTAAGCATCACGTTTTGTCTTATACCTAACAAATACCTGATAAATAATTCGAAATTATGGTTTTGAAAATCGTTCATACCCGAGTCCATGCGTCACACGAGTAGGTGAAACTTAAAAAAAAATTGTTGCATACTGTGAATACACTAAAGCAATTTCACAACTGTTTATAAATATAGTCTTTCCTTTTTTCGGGTAAATTATATCGGACAAAGAAAGCAATATAAAACAAATAGGTATGTTACATACGAGGCAAAGAGCCTGTCAATATAAAATGATAACAATTCTCTGATTTCTTTAAATTAAATGAGTATGTATTTTGAAAGATTTTCAAACCACACGTGTTTCAGTCTTGCGCGTGAAGCAAGATATCAAACAGCCGCCGATCAAGGCCAGGGGAACCGAAACCCAGCCTATTTTCAGGGAGTAGCCGAAGGAGTAGTTTTTGTGAGCGATTCCATCGTATTCCTTGCTCTTCTCGATCGCGTACCAGACTGTGCCACCTGCTACTAGCAGACCTGAAATAGTTCACATAACATTTTAGTGGTCAAAAGTTTTAACGAGGTGTATTAGTGGTCGTAAAACTAGATAGTATGCAAGGCATACTTGACGGCAGGCTGATATAAAGGATATCCATATAAAATCAAGCTATATCGTTTCTCCATATCTATAGCTCTTTTTATCTCTTTAATTTCTATTTTTATCGATCTATCTATCTTAAATTCTATCTATCTATCTCTACTTATTTATCTACTAATCGAGATATATAGGGATAGAGATCTAACACAGATTTACATATATAATATTATATATATATAATAAATTATATAATATATATATATATATATATATATATATATATATATATATATATATATATATATATATATATATGCCAAATAAAAAGCTCGGTATATCGCACCTGAAAAGACAAAGATAATTCCACTGCATGTTCTGGTAGCTTTGCCGATTCGTCCAACGCACGATAAACAACGTGATTCCGTGCACTCTCGCAGGAAGGTAAACACGACGAATATCAAGACTAACCCGGCGATGATGCAAGAGGATATCATCAGCGCTCGGGCTACGTGTACGTAAACTGGAAAAGAAGAGTGAGTTTAGATAAATACCCGAAAAATATTTGTTGTCGTTTGACGTCTAAAGGTTGCAATATGTAGCAGAATATTGTCTCGAGTCTTAGAGTCAAGTCAATGTCGACTATACTCACTATGGGGAAAAAGTGCATGACAAGAGCGAGAAACCGACGCTTTCTCGCAATTGGTGAGAATCTGTTCTTATCATATACCCATGCCCATATTGCTACATCATAGTGACGTTCAACGTAAAATATCAGCCGTGATATTTCACGGTAAACGTCGAGATATGCACGATGAACGTCATCAGTTTTAGAGTTTTCCCGAACTACAAGTTTGCTTGAGTCCATTATGGGCCGGGAGGGTGTGCATTATTGCTATTATTTTATAGTTTTGGCAATGCCAGTGAATTTGTAGTTGTAGAAAACGAATAAAAAAGGAAATTTAAACTGAGTTTGAAGCCAGTGAGCGTCCTGACTCTGCACACATCACATGCACTCCACACTGCACTGCACTGAACACGCACGTTCAGCACAAAAAATGACCAACACTTTCACGGTTCAATTTTGAATTGAAAAACGATGTATTTTCGAAGGAAATGAAAAGGAACTGCATCCCTACCGTCTATATCAAACTTGAAACATCACCTTTAAATATCATGCCATTCAAAAAGCCGACACGGTGAAATGCCAGAGATGAAGAAAACGGAATGTTCATGCATCGACATCAGCATGATCAGCGAGCTGCATGGTATCAGCTGATCAATACGATCATTATTATGTCGCTAGTAGTACAGCATTCATTGCAAACGATATCAACACAGTTCAACATTGTTATTCTAATGTTTATATTTCAATAATAATGGTGTCTATAAATTTAATTTTCGATGGCTCCTTGAGAAGAGCCATTTTATTTCGGCGAACGAGAAAACTTGACGTAAACGGGTGCTTGAAAGGTACAGTTGACAAACATATACTGGAGGGTTTCCGTACAGTCGCGATATCGAGAACAAGGCAAGGTAAAACCACAGACAAGGAAATAAAACGATGAATGAAAGTTGTCTCCGATTACAGTCAGTGTATCAGAATTAGGTGGCCGAGATGTTAGATCAACGGAGAGTCCACGGTCGTCATGATTGTTGGTAGTAGCTGACCTTGGACCGAAACTTTGAATGGCTCCGTAGTAATTTCCGTAGACACGTCCGGTCAAGGTTGATGACAGCAAGCCGCCGTTGTTGGCCCGTTTACGGCTGGTTCGAGTAGCCTTTCACGCTTGCATAGTTTACATGGCCATTGACATACATAATATGCCATGTGTCAAACCCAGTATCGTCTAGGAGTTTGCAAACGTACTGAGATCTGTTTCACCTATACTGCAACGAAGCGAACCATGTTTTTTTTTTGTTGTAAACAAACGTAGTAGTACAACCAGCGTATCGGACGGGGACATGCTGAGCGCCAGCCAGACAGACGACAAGTGCGTGCGTGAGGACTCAAAAAATGTGATAAATCGTACAGTAAGACATTATTATCAATATTGTGCACCATTATCAAGATTTATAGTTTTGTGTATTACATGGTTTATCCGATACTTTCCCTCCTTTGAAATGCGCAGTCCTTTTTTCGTTTTCAAAAGAAAAACTTGCTCGCTGTGGGGCTGCAATGCTGAATAATGGAATACATTATCAGTAATAATGTAAGGATATGACGTCACAAAATTCACTGGTATTGACAAAGGTATAATATAATATGAGGTTATCCCTCGATATCACCTCTTGGTGGGGTCGTATTGCTGCGAGTGCGGTTGTGGGCCGCATCACACGACCCTACCAAGAGGTGATATCGAGGGATAACCTCTTTATCATATACCTATGCCCACGTTATTGAATGAATAAATCTCGTATATTAAAATATGATACGTTTCACTGTGGTTTTTCTTGATGGACTACATTTGTTTGTGTCATCTTGCTAAGACGGATTGATATACTAGCGTCTGACGTAATCTATCAGCTGGCTCATTGACAATCATTTTACGGTTGAGCAGAGAAATGCTTGAACTCTGTAATCAAACATGTAGGATATCTACCGAATCGGTAAGGTACATGCAAGTGTTGTGTTTGGTATTATTTTCCAGAACGCATTTACCATGAATACATGATATTTTTGAAAGTTGTGCTTTTAAATTTGCCGGTCCTCCGATATGTCCGATAGCACTTTTGCTTGTCGTCTGCGCTTATGCACGCGCACGGACGGAACAGCTGGTCTGTCATCGATCTGTCAATGCCCGTACGGTTTGATGCTCTGCTCTTTAATTTGTTCAAATTGGTAGCACTACTAGCAGGTTAATCCGATATCGACACATGTGTTTTATTTAGTTACCCCGCATTTCCCTATGCTTCAAAACCCTGCCACTTTTAGAGATCGGACATGAAATCGTAGTCAAAGTCAAAATCATAGACGGGCACCATGGTTTGTTTTGATTAGGGCGCCACCATGTAAGTAGTCTGGTATGTAAATCAACAGGTCGTATCACTTTTTCATGTGCAAATATTCAAAGACGCGCAGATCATTCCTTTCATATGCAAATCAACAAGGCGTATCACTTTATTGACATGCAAATCAACATGATAAATCATGTCACTGAACTCAGTACAGACACAATACAGGGCATAGTCATAAGATAATACCCAATATCGCCTGTTCCTTGTGTCGTATCAGCATTCGTGTCATTTGTGCAGCGTCAGACACTCGACTTCGTCTTGTGTCTGACG
Source organism: Ptychodera flava (assembly GCF_041260155.1). Taxonomy (NCBI): domain Eukaryota; kingdom Metazoa; phylum Hemichordata; class Enteropneusta; family Ptychoderidae; genus Ptychodera; species Ptychodera flava. The sequence continues at coordinate 10,557,514 of NW_027248280.1, read as the reverse complement.
CAGCACAAATGACACTCATGCTGGTACGACACAGGAACAGGCGATATTGGGTAATAACCTCTAATTATTCTCACCGCTGTCGGTGAGAAAATTTTAGTCTCCACTGGAGATTGGTGAGAAATTCACTCCTTGGCGAGAATCAAGTGTGAGAACAAATTCTCTTTCGGTGAGAATGGAAATTCTCACCAAGTACAGCGAGAATTGAAATTCACTGGCGAGAATCATCAAGACTCGCCGTTCATTGGCGAGAATCATAAAGACTCTGGTCACGCACTTTTTCCCTATAGTGACTGTTTTGATACCAGGGCCGATTTAAGGACAATCTAGATTTTCATTATTGGATTATTAAAAGCACATGTAAGCAAGCATTTCCTCACTGTATTTACGAGAGATATTTAAAACGTCATTTTTTCGAGCTGTTGACTTGTTGTCATATAATTGGGGTAATGTTTAACAGCTCGTTAAACACTCAACAATTATGAGTACATTCGTGACACAGGAATCCAATATCTGGTGAGGACAAGTTCAATTCACCACGAACATGTTTCAGTGGCGATTGGCTTTGACCTTATTTCTGAAAATGTAGCTATTTGGTCACGCTGAAGTCTTTCCTGTTCATGTATGACCCTATCGGTCGGGAACGCAGCGGGACGTCTACCTACCTTTGACGCCTTCGCCGTCAATTTCCCTACAGAAACTGGCACCCAGCGCCTCACTGCAGGTCCACCACAGGCCGTAGTTTGTTTCCACCGACAGGACCTCAGTAACGATCCAATAGTCAGTCACGGTGCCAATGATGTACAGGGCAATCACGGCCATAGCGAAGAGAATGCTTAAACCAAGTCCAATCATGGCTATTGTTTAGAGTAAGGTCCTACAAACCCAGAGGAAACGATGTAATACCGGGAAATGCTGCCAGTTTCTGTTTGTGCAGATGCTACGCAGGAGATATATATACATATAGATCATGTGTCGGCAGCTACATATGTCATCTCATATTAGTCTCCATACGGCAGTAAATGTACTTCCTGGAACTGAAAAAAAAAACATTTAGCTAAGGCCAAAAACAGAAAGAAATGTTTCTGGCCAGGCCTTTCTTTAACAAACGGTGCGGCGACGCGAATTTTTTTCCTCAAGGGTGGGAGGAGGGTCAGTTTAATAGTTTTATCAGTATAGTCACATATATACTGTTCATGCAGTCATTGATCATTCGCCCCAAAGAATTTTCTCTTTCTCTTCAGCCGTTTTGGTTTGGCGTCATGGCTATGATCAGTACGTAGTTTGCCGCGGCCACCGACCACAAAACAGGAAAAAAAAGGTGACGCGCTGTTGTTCAAGTGACGCGCTCGCTGACCAGAAACATTTTTTGGGGGGAGGGAGGCTGAGGGGTACATATTGAAATATATATAGTATGAGAGAGAGAGAGAGAGAGAGAGAGAGAGAGAGAGAGAGAGAGAGAGAGAGAGAGAGAGAGATTATGCAATAACTACCGATTTGCTATGTTTGTTTCTATTTGCTTGAGGTGTGACTTACTTTTGCGGGACCCAACTTAGCTCCTTGTACAATTTCTCTGCCAATAAGGCTATGTGTAAACTCATCATCGCAAATTATATGTTTCGAGGAGAATTACAAGTCATGTAAATTACTATCCACTGTCGTCAGGCTGCGACGACTAAAGTTTCACGCGAAATCCGTTTCGTCGTTCATTAAAATGGCGAGTCACTGCAAACAATGAACATTTTCGTTGATGATTAACTTTTATCGACGCCTCACTGTGAAACAATGCTAGCTGTTTAATCATGGCGTCGACGAGAATCGCCGTTGCTCTGACGGCAAGAAATTGACACCTTGTCGATCGTCATTGCCAAGATGTGACGACTCTTTTGAAACTCTGAGATAAATGCGTTTATTGTGTGCTCTTGTTATCAGTTTCCAGAGTAGGAAACACAACTCAAGAAAAAAACTACTACATTTCAATCTATACACTTGTTTTTAGATACTAAATAAAAAATATTGATAACAATTGCAATATTTTCGTGTTAGAAGATAACAAGAATGCATTTCTGGAAAATGCAGTTGAAGCATATTTAATATAAATTATTGTGGCATTCACACCACTGACTTTATAGAAAAACAAAGTGTCGATATTTTAATAGACATTTTTTAATTAAATCCTTATCTAAGTAACAGTGTTTGTTTTCATCATAAAAAAAACTAAGTTTTCGTTGGAAAACACAGATTCATACGATTTTATTGTAATAAGACGTTGGAGAAGCGAAAACGTTCTACATTACGTTTTATTGAATAAAAAAGTATTAATACATCCATGAATTATTTTCAAATTGAAATGAACAGACTCGGAGATGGCATTTCTCTTCACTTAAAATCCTATTTTAGCTGCCCTATGGAAAACAAGGCATGAACTTCCACTGTCCATTTTTATAACTACATATCAGTTAGTTAGATGTTGCCCTCGTTGAAGTCACGTTGATGCGAAGCAAGACCATTCTAGTGTTGTATTTTCGATTTTAAGTGTGTATTATGGTAAGTGTGTCACTTAGAAATCGAGAAATACCGGCATTGCATTCTATGCAGTGCTTTCTCTTTGCTTATATATAGACATGTAGTAAAAACATCTTTTATGTACAGAGGCCTTTCCTGTACCGTTGACAGTGTTCATTTCCATGGTAACTGCGAATTGACTTTCCTAGAGGTCTTAACACATTCAGGTAAACTTCGGCTTGGGAAAATAATCCACTGCTATAGTTTACAGAAATAGTGACGCTGAGGTTCCCGACACTCTCTACTCAAGTCGCAAAACAGAAGGTGAAGGAGCGACAAAAACGAGTTTTACCGATCAGCTTGAGGATGCCGACTGAGGGCGCTGCAGGGAAACGGAACATGTTAGAAGAACGCAAATGATCCGGACACTCAGCATCTCAATGTGAACATAACAATGCTATGATACCCACACACAAAGGCCGGCGAACTCGCATTGCACAAGGTCACTAAAGTAGAGCACCGAATGCAAAACCGTGCACTATAGTATGCAAACCCTTGTCTCCACTGATTTTCTATCGTGCCTGAATTTGTAGGGTTTTGCTTCCATAAACATTTGCGCCAAATTGCAAAGAAAAGTATCAAACTGCATCTACTGTGATTTTATTTAGTATTATTTCACAAAGACTATTTCAGATCGCTCAAAATACTAAATATATATCATCGTATCTCCATGGACACATTACTACCTGTCTATAGAAATCTAAAAACGCCATAGTCACGTCGTAACAATGTCTACTCTATCAATCGTAACTGGCCTTGAAATTAGTCATCAATATTAAAATTGCACCATCTTTACAAACAGTCCTTTACTTATGAACAATTACATTTCAAAGGCGAACCATTTAAATATTCGGATAGAATTAATCTTGTCACCCATTATATTGAAAAAAAACAACATGTTTTTTGTTCTATGTCGGATCAATTGATTTCATTTGACCAAACGATGATCGACAAAGCTCTAGGCAGAAATGGATGAATTCACACACTGAGATCACGGAGATTCCAACGTAGAGTCCAAGGGTTCCACCAATGTCACTCAGTAAATCTTCCCACTACAAGACAGAATTATGGAAATTAGACAAGAAAATGATACATGCCGCTTAATAAGATCCGGTATTTAGTTCATGCTCCTATATGATATTATCGTCGTAAGTTTGACTTTTATTGCAATGCACCTTGACGCGTAGAATGGAAGATTCGTCGCTTGAGGGCGCTCCCGACGCTAACTCCCGCGGAAGGGAATCAAAAGATTAGCAATTGCAGGAATCGAAAATGATAACAACGCAACATCTGACATTATTGACTGTATTACTTCCTTTGCAAAATACACAATTTGGAACATTCGAAATTCAGTTACTCTTGGTGGGATTAAAGTTTCCCTTCAAACCTATGTTATGCAAGTAAAATGTTATCTTTCCTCATGGATGAATACATTATATTGCATTTATAAGATGATGAACAAAGCTGAGGATTCTATCACAAAGTTTTCAAGCCTTGTAAGACTTGAAGGAGAAGAATGCACCTTGAACGCATTCATATGATGATCTTTGTAATTAAACAGCTATTTTGGGTTTTTTTTTTCAGACAAGTTGCATTGTAATTTTTACGCATACACAGTTATGTAGATTTGTTTTATTTGTGACTATGTTAAAGCCCGTCACGGTAGTGCAGGGAGCACCCTCGATCCACGGATATTCCGGTCCATTTGACAGGTTCATGATGACTTTATTATTATTAAAATAGGAAACAGAAATTTTAAAATATTTCGTAAGTACCAATTTAGTTTCCCTGTGCAAAATATCATGAAAAAAACCCCAATCGTTTGAAATATTTTCATACCGTATACACTGGTCGCTCATTGACAGATTCGTAGTTCATGTCAGTAATGTAGACTTCCAGTTTAACTAAGTTGGATCTAGACATGGAAAAATGATGAAAGAAGGAAAATTAAACACTTTATTTATTCTTGTACCAGCGCTATTCTCATACTCGCCACGTATCATAAGCATTTTATGTAGCCTCCATTATTTCGAACAAATGTGACGTCGAAGACAGTTGTTTCCCCTGAAAACAATTGATGCATGGGTAAGTCTTAGACTGCGTGAGTCTTCGATGACGTTACACGAGTACATGTGTCTTATATATTGACACATATATTTCAAGAACGTCTGTCTGTCTGTATTTCTGTCTGTCTTTCTGTCAGTGTCTATCTGTCTACATGTGTGTATGTATATGTTTGGATGTATATTGTTATTGTTGTCGTTGTTGTTGTTGTTGTTGTTTCTTTGCATCGTTGCTGCTTCTCCACAGATTCATTACCTGGCAGACATCATGTCATTGATATCTTTTAGTTTCTCATTCTTCCGGAGGAGCGATTTAAGCAAATATTTCTGTAAGCAGAGGGGAGAGAGAGAGAGAGAGAGAGAGAGAGAGAGAGAGAGAGAGAGAGAGAGAGAGAGAGAGAGACAGAGAGAGAACGATAATGGCATTCTCAAGTTAAATTATATACAAAATAATGGATTAGCTGATCTCAGCAACGACCTTATGGTTTAGGATGACAGCATGCTTTAAATAAAAGTTAGGACCTTGCCTTGCCCTCATTAATAAAAAAAAAAGATAAACATACACATATATAGGCAAGAATTTCAAACTATTGAATTTTGAAGAGTTTTTGACCTCTCAGTAAAATACAGATTTTCCTCCTTAAAACACCGTGCATAAGATGGTTGACATTCAACTTGTAAATACATCCCATTTGTAACTATGTAATTACTGACAGGTGAATTTCAGTTAAGAGCAGAAACCTATTTTTCCGACAGTAGCACTGTATATAGTTTGCACTGTACTGCAATGCCTTGACGTGGCTTATATTCTGCACTTGGGCGTTTTCCATATTTAGTTAAATCTCCTTTTGTTGACTAATCAAGAAATATGCGCTACAGAAAATCATTGTTTGACACTTTGGTAAGGACTGTTTTTTTTTTACATACTATTCGAAAAACAAGAGACTTTTGACTGAAATTGTTAAGATCAACTCTTGACCAGAATTATTCCTCTACTTACCAAATACACATCTGATGGCCATAACGACTGTGACAATGACTTCGAATAATAAAATTCACTGTAAAAAAACGAAAGGTCTTACTCACGTCGATGGGGTATATTATTGTAGAATGTACAGAGCACTGAGACGAAGTGGAGTGCGCTTTTAAGAAATAAATAATAATAATAATAATAATAATAATAATATTACATGTATTTACCTTATTTGGAAATAACCTACAAAAAGCTGACACTCCTACGGACGCTCGTTAATGTGCCCTCAAAGGTAAACATTCTAATAGATTTACATGTATTTGACGATATCACCAGCTGAATATTGCTGAAATCGGTGACTGCACATAAAGTTGAAAAACAAATTTGTGCTTGTTTCGCTGTAGATCAAACATTGGCTTTGCCATTAACCATGCTTGTATCCTCGATGTACATACGCTCATTGCTTCCAAATGATAGCGTGTAATACATTTGACTATCAACGATCAAATATTTAATCGAACTATACATTTCAGCAATGTTCACGCCTATATAGTAAGCCTCGCCCACAAGACATCGTCGCCTCGATTATGCATGAGAACCATGGTAGAGTTCCAGTGAGTTGTCGGGAGTGAAAGGCTCACCAACGAGTCTCAAAGCAACGACTGTAGGAAGCGAAGCGATGGGTCTCTTTAGTTCTTGCCATATGTGCTCCTACTGCCAGGGGGCACTTCACCTTCAAAATTATTAAAATGTGTCAACGAAGTGTCGAGGTCCGTAGAGCGAGACTAGTCAAGAGTGTCCCTTGACACTCCTGACGGTGGTTCACTTACGTGCACGGTGGTGGGCATTCACAGGTATAAATCCCACTGAAGAAGATGTACCCCAACAATTGCCGGCACACTTCTTCAATTGGAGAGAGAGAGAGAGAGAGAGAGAGAGAGAGAGAGAGAGAGAGAGAGAGAGAGAGAGAGAGAGAGAGAGAGAGAGAGAGAGAGAGAGAGAGAGAGAGACAGAGAGAGACAGAGAGAGAGAGAGAGAGACAGACAGACAGACAGACAGACAGACAGACAGATTTTTTAATCTACGATGTTATGAAAATCCAAACATTTAAATATTCTGTGAACATTTACAATGACCACATCGTTTTCAGGTGATACCTAACAATATCGGTGTTTGTATTTTGATGGTAAAATGATACTTGGTAGTCTTGCCTCACAATGCCATAGTTTCAGTAAGCAATTATTTTATGAAAAAAAAAATCAAACGATAATAAATATTAAGGAAGACCCACTCTCAAGCAAGACTTACAGAAACAAACTTTTCTGTAAAATTAACCAACACCATTTGTAAGATTCCTGTCCCATCTAGGCTGTTTCGCGATCGTGTCAATGGAGTGCTTTACCTTGAGTTCTATTCAATAGGAGACACCGAGAAGTATCGCCTGGATTATTGGAGTTCCGTGTGGAGCATGAACAGTGTGTAACCAAAGCATTCTGAAAGCACTGCAACTGACAACCCTTCAAACAAGCAGACACATATATGTCAATGAATAAAAATATAATGAAAGTATAAATGTATATATAACACAAATTACTTCACCAGTACAAAAATAATATCTGCTACTTTAGTTTCATGAATCCTGCAACCGTAAGACAGAAGTGATAGGATTCTAAGCCCTACACTCTCATTTATACGTTTGGGACGAGCCATTCTATTTGAAGTTGGCGGAAACATTTGATATACAATATTTGTTTTGGTAGCGATAAGTTGAATCCAACTCAAAATCTTGGTTTAAAAGTTTTATTTTGTTATATGTTTGACTATTCTTAAAACGAATATAATGGGCTGACATTCGAGTACTTGTGCATTTATCAGCTTGTATAATGTTGTAAGATATGTATGATCCGGCACATCGTTTGAACTCTAAATCTCTGCAATGAGATCATGTGCCAACGGCTCAGTAGGAAGATATTGACCGGAGTGATAGAAAATATGCGGTGAAAGGTTCACTAGTATGCCTGTGTGTATTTTCGTGATTATAGTCTTCTCTACCATCTATCTCGCCTCCTAAATCAATCCTTAAGACGGTATTCTGTATTCTGATGTTACATTTTTCCATGCAAAAGTAGCCGGACAACAATTACAATGTTCATCATGAATTTCATAATTCTACTATAGAATCTCTCTCTCTCTCTCTCTCTCTCTCTCTCTCTCTCTCTCTCTCTCTCTCTATTATATAACGTATATGGCTCAAGATGGTTATTCAACTTACCCGACGTGTAGAGTATTTCAAATCGGTGTTAAAACCTTGGACAGGAAAGCTTTCTAAGCAATCTCCGTATGGTTTGGGCGTCCTTGTTCTTACGTTCTGCAAAGTCGAAGAGAAGACCATTATGGTGTTATGAAAAGTAAGAAGGGTAGAAAAAAATCCGGATGGCATTGAACAATGAATAATCGACCATTGAATAATTGTACGAGGCGTTGTTAAGGTAGTATGCGTCTCGAAAGTGAAAGACTTAAACTTTTGCTCAAAATTTCCTCAAGGAATCTTTTAACCGTTCACTTTCAAAATCAAGAATAAAAATTGGGGGTCATCCTGCAAATTGTGGTACCAGATTTATCCATATTTGAAATTCAAAATGGCACCCATCCCTGTGTTATCTCTATTGAGAAAAAGAGAATTTCCGATTTTCAAAAGCTGGTGAAAGTTTTTCCTACTCAAACGGCTTCAAAATGAGTAACCAAAAGTGGTAGATCAGAAAAGAATTGGAAAAGTTTGAAAAGTTATACTGAGCCAGATGACCTTTAGTCATTTTGTAATCTAAGAGGGCACCAACAAAGGTATGCTTATTGAACTTGTCTATTATTCACTTCACCCTTTGAGTTCCTAAATCAATTTTGCTACTTTTATAAACGAAACCAACACAATATTTTAAGATTGTTCAACATTTGACTCACAAACAATAGCTTCCGTGAAGTCATGTCAAGTTGAGCGAATATTTTGGGGGAAAAAACCCAGAAAAATTATAAATCTTACACTTAATTTTCGGCTTAAAAAAACTTGTTGCAGTCAAAGAATTAAACAACACGTAAACTGCAATCGATTGTGATGTAAGATTTCCACATGCCAACATTGAGCATTGTTTTACTGTTTCCTAATTATGTATGATTTGTTTACTATCTTAATGAGTTTACGTTATCTTACAAAGGTCAATCCAGCTGATGTGATCGTCCCGGGTTTAATGGTAAAACCGTCGATGAACGGAATAACCAACGCACCAGCTGGCGTGATGGTAACTCGAACACCCGAGTCTTGACCGTAGAGGGCGATGTATTCACTCTGTTCGGTAAAAAGGATCATTTCAAGACCTGAAATAACCAAATCAGAGCATGGGTTGAAAATCAATTGATAAATTTGGAGTAAAAAGCGTGATATATCTAAGTATTCGTATATGCCAAGTGTTGTCTTTTCCGCAAATCTACAGATCATGACTACATCGTCGATTGATAGTACTTATCTGCCTCAGATAACTCACTCAGTTTGATATATTAATTTGCAAAAAAAAAAGGCATTTCCTACGCGGCGTTTTTGTTGTTTCCACAGGTATCCTTAACAAACACTTCATTATCTCATAATGTGGCGGAAGCCAAAGCAATGTTATACCATGAAATTCGCGCAAAGGATTATGGGCAGAAAGACAAGTGTTTGGCGGACTTGTCACATTTTTGGTTCGCAACCGCAACTAATGCTGTGCGCGCTACCATTTTTCCCAAAGTGATAAACCGAGCTCCCAGAGGGCGCCATGACTCTAAGTCTTCCCAACAACAGTCATTCCACAAACATACCTGCCCTTACCTAAAGAGGGCCCTGGTCCCGTGGCGAACAGGAAGTCGTTATTGTCACTTCTTCCGGGATTAAATGAGAAACAGTTGCCATAATCTCTGTCTTGAAATTCCAAAATTTTGCTTACAAGTGCCGAGAAAGTAAAGAAAATCAGTGACATATAACCAATAAGTCGCTCGATCATGAATTGTTTTGTTTGAGAAGGAAAGGCAATTTAATAAGAATTTGAAATTTTCACATTCACTTTTAGGCGCGCATCTTACTAAGCGTAACTGTGAAGGTGAATCTTAAAGAGGCACTCCCACTTGGTAACATTTTAAAGCACATTTTTTAATGCCAACGGTCGATATTGCTGTGGCGACTGCGCACGGATCGCGAGATATCGATAAAAACATGTCCTCAAAAAAGTAAAAGTTTGAATACCGGTGGCCCACCTAAATTCAGCTCCGAACATCGAACGTTCGGCACTGGGGCCACTGTCAACTAAGCTATGGAGTACGAGTCTACGCTGACGCTGCTGTACGCCACAATACCACTCGCGTCGGTGGTCGGTCATGCTCCGTGAGAGAAAGCTGAGTCTTACCGACTTGGCGAATAAACGAAAAACAGTTTTTGCTGATTCCGCCAGAATTTGCAGAGGTGACTAGCACAGTATACACATATTGACTGGCCATGAGGGCAACAGCATACGTCTGTACCCCGAGGGACTGTGAGTCACCCCCAAAAACAGACTGTTTCCCGAGGCCGTAGGCCGAGGGAAACAGTCTGTTTTTTGGGGTTGACTCACAGGCCCGAGGGGTTAAAGACGTATGCTGTTGCCCTAATGGCCAGTCAATATGTGTTTTGTAACACACCTCATCCGTAGTCATACATAAGAACGTACCATACACAAAAGTTGTCGCATGTAAGCTATATGATATCATATCAGCATGAAAAAGTTTTTGCCGACAGGGTCGCAATACTTCTGCAAAACGTTCAATGCTCCTTTGATTATCGTCTTCGTTCGTTTCGAGTCCTTGTTTGAAACCAGAGCATTCAGTTCTTCTTCAGAAAGTAGGATAAACCGAGAAATTTCTCGACTATCGTTTCGCTCGTCCGCAGACGGCATCTTTGTTTACATTCCAGTTCGCGCATGCGCCAATGTTTTTTTGACGTCAGCGGCCATCATTTTTCGGAACTGATGCCTGGCAGGCAACAGTTCCGACAAATGATGCCTGATGACGTCGTTTACGTGGATCAGCACAAAAAGAACGCATCCCACGTGACTGTCAATTGGCGAATTAGAACACAGACTGCGGATGAGGTGTGTTACAATTACCGTTGATACATAGCGGCCGCGGCCGCTGCATCGTATGCACAGACGGACACCACGCGGCGGCCGTTATGTATCGAACCACGCGTAACCGTGTGGCAGACGATAAAATGTAGTCATCAGAGGCGGCTAATATTTTACACGTAAAAACTGATATCTATGTGGTATTGGTTAAAAATATAATAAACACAACTAATTGAGAATAATACAAACGACAAAAACTAAGGAGAAGTTTTAAAAAAAACTTATCTGAGGTAAAGGCATAATGCTGTATATAAAGTCTTTGCAGTGGGAGGTAAATTAATTGCGTCGTTCGAACTTATTATGGACTCCCAAGAATATCGTCAGACAACAACAAACCTTCGGGGGATTTCGGGTCATAATCAGAAACGATCGTAAAACTTCGGATGTGAAAAATACGCTCGGGAAATGACATGTTTTTTTTACGATATCTCGTGATCCGCGCGCAGTTGCCACGTCAAATAATAATGACCGTTGGCATTAAAAATATGTGTTTTAAAAATGTTTCCAAATGGGAGTGCCACTTTAAACGGCGTAATGAATTCATAAGCAGTGCTAAGTTTTGAAGAGAAAGAAAGCAGTATGACTGCATAAACGTCATGATACAGCTCTAAAAGGGTTACCATTCCATCGAATACGATTCCTTTGGTTGTTTGCTTTTCTGGCTACTTTGGTTTGATATTGACGAAATGGTGACCGAAAAACATTTTCTCTCCCTTTTAGCATCTTAAATGCGTGAAGGGAAGAAAGCTCATCCCATAGGAAAGCTTTACTATATTGTATTGGAAAGAGGTTTGTGAATGTTTTGGATATATTGGTTGTGCTTTAGTCGTTTTGGTGACATCTGTAGTAAAAATCTCGCTGAGTCATAGGCCCTTGAGCCAAAGATCTATGCTTGAACACACCACCACAGGAAAACATTAAATGTCACCGTAGTCTCGAAATGATTAGGCTATATAGCTCTTTGAATGCTGTAATTTTTCCCACCAAAATGTTAGAACATTTTACAATTATTTAATGAATTTTTCTGTGATTGTGTAGATAATGTTTGACCAAAGGACACAACGTTTTGTTTGCTACAGTTTCTTTGTATCAAAAGTTAGGGAAAAATCTGAAAAAAGGATCTTGATCTCAAAAAAAAATAATTGCATGCGTTATATTTAATAAAGGTGACAAAAATTAACTATGGTACTCAAAGAGCTAAATAAGCCACAGACTCGCTCCAGCGTCAATGAGGAAACAAATTTAGCGTTTTTTCAAGTTCAAGATGGCATTACCTCATGTCACATTCATGTCCAGCAAAAGCACACTGCACGATAAAACCTTCCTTCGTGTGACCCAACGCTGCTATCTCGGCATTGCTCAATTTCAGGGCTGGTTTCACGTCCGAGTAATCTGCATATCTACTAAATGCTTTAAATCTCGTCCAATCAGGTGGATCCTCACCCATGACGCGGTCGAAGCCGTTGGCAACGTACACGTTATCTCGGAAGTGTTCGAAGACGCTGGCGTTTTTCGTAAGGTCCTCAAAGAGAGCTTTCAGCCTCGAAATGATATCACTTACTTCAGAATTTCTGTTTCCTGGAGTTATAAAAAGGGGCCGTCAATGACGGCTACATAAAGTACCATTACTGAGAGTCAGGGTTGAGAATAAATACGCGTTCCTCAGTGTTTTGCAGCCAAACAACAAACCTGACCAGTTATTTTCACAATCCATGATAAACGTCCCATGCGATTCATGAAAATGAGTTGCGAATTAATTGAGGTCTATTTCACAGAAAATGTTAAAAACATGAAAGATTGCCTCAACATAGAAAGAATTAGGGCACATTGGGGCATGTAATAAAAAAATGAGACGTAACACTTTAGTTATCACTTATTGCTTATGTGCGAAAAAAAGTTTTCTAGATTGACTGTTTGATTTCGAGAAACCCATCACTGAAAATTGAGGGACAATGCCAAGAAACGTAAGGTAAAGCGTCTTAGATTTTGCATCAAGAAAATCTGCCATGATGTAACAATCATTGCATGTATCGAGATTTGAAGATATCGTTACTACCGTCAACGTGGTTGGTACAATTGACCTCATCCGAGGAGTCGTCACAGTCCTTGATGACGTCACAGACGCTGTATTTGTGAAGGCACTCCCCAGAACCACACCTCCACATATCGTCGGGACAAGATGAAGCGTTAGCAGGTGGTATGTATTCTAGAACATAAAACAATGCTTGCTTGTCAGTGTACGTGAAGTCACAAGTAGGTCTAACAGACAAGTGAATACTCGTTTATGCAAATCACTTGTGCACTCATGGGGAGGCAAGCATAGCATGGTAACACAAAATACTCCTACAATTTAAGTATTTTAATATACATGTAGTTATCACATTTATTCCTTAAATGGCAAAAATTCTAAGTGAAATATATGTAGCTCAATATTGCAATACCGTTGTCGATTTCAAAGCGTCAATGAATCAGGCTATTTGCGCATACGCTAACTCCAATAACACTGAAACTAAAATATCACTAACACAATACAACATTCCCGGTTAGAGATCAGTTGTACTCACTGTTCAGAACAAGGTTCTGATAGTAAACAAAGTGTTTATCGTGACGTAACGTAGCCCCTTCGTCGGCAGCATTTTCTCTGCTCAGTAAACAGGTATTGGAATCGCTGTTGTAGCTGAACGACTTGCAGATGTACCGCTTTGCTGTTGAACACATTTCAATGCAGGCGTCGATCGTTACCTGGGTTACCGTTTCTGTCTGTTGGGCGTCACTTGGCACCAATACTCTTTCGTTCTGCTTGTCAAAATTTGCATAGAGCCTTTCCCGCCAAATTTGTACACTGAAGTCCCTTTTGAACTCTATTACAAAAAAAGGATTTTATAATATTGGTTAGACATGTGTAAATAAACACATCTACTATGGTGAAAATTCTTCAGTTCAGCGGATATGAAAACTTTTAAATTATTGTCTTACTCTTCCTTCCTGTTATAGCAAGCTCCAGCAATAGAGGGCGAGGTATTATGCAGGGTTTTTCTTGAACAAATAATACCCGAGAAAACGTTATAGAGAACTACTATACCTACGGCCAAAATGACCAGTTCTGATATTCACATGTAGAGGGATATTGGCTAAAATCCTACCGCTCAGGTAGTTATTGACGTTTTCCCGGACAATTGTGTGTTGTAAAATGTCTAGATTCTTGCAGTATCATCATGTAAGAGTGTCTAGTATTGAATTTGTTAATACGCAATATGATACATTAAAGTTAAGAATATGACCCTGGAGTTAAGAATATCAAAAGGGGCAGTCAATGACAGCCACATAAAGTACCATTGCTTGCAATTAGGCTTGAGAAAAATACGCGTTCCTTAGTGTTTTCCAGCTAAACAACAAACCTGGCCACTGTAAATAAACTTCCCAAAAACCGGTTTGAAAAACAAACTTGTTTCATGATATCAAAAGAATGGATACAACAATCGTGTAATGTTAAAACGAATATCAAGGTGTGTATAGTATACACTCAGACAAGAACGCAAAAGCGTAAAAAGCTCAAAAAGCTTTCGGCACTTTCCCAAATTATGATGATGATAAGAAATTTACCTTCGGCGTGGACTTGGACCTCGCAAAGTGTTAAAGAAACAGCAGCGCCTTCATGTTGTACGCTGACATACTTTCCAAGCATTGGAACGTTGCAGTTGACGGCCAGTTGTGTTTTGTCCGCATTGTAATCCCCAATGGTTCCACAGAGGGCATTGACCTCTCCCTTGTTGATCTCCCAGTATCCAACGCGTGTGACTAGTGACGTCAGGTCTTCCTCTAGAAGTAAATCATTGTAAGTGACGATGAACTGTTTTCCATTTAAACTGTACAACCGATTATTTGAGTACGCTTATGTTTAAAGCCGTTAATAATAATTAAATACTGTTATCGTAGCGGGCGTCTATCCGCGGGGTAGTGCATTTTCATTGAACTTCATGTATCCAATATCCAGAACAGTTCAGTTTCGTGCTGTAATTTCTATTTATACTGAGATCTGTAGGAGCTGGAATTACTCCCCCCCCCCTCGAATTTTCAACGCCATCGCTTGCAAATTTATTTAAATTACCCAATTTAAAGCTAAACTAGGTTCTCCCCCTTGCCAATGTGGTCAGGCTACGACCCTGACAACATTTCGTTTTCACGTTTTTTTTTCTCCATTCATACTAAATGTGACAACTTTATATATCATGACCTACGACAACAATCCATGAAGGACAAGGCCACCCTGTAGACTCGGTAAATCTTTTCCAGATCAACAGACCACCATGGGTTCTTCTCCACCACGGTCACAGCGCAGGTTAGTTGGTTGTTCCCCTCGGGTATATCGCCGTCCACCGCCCTATCTGCCGTAAAACTAAGGACGGTACTGCTTTGCTCGGCACTCTTCCCCTTGGCTACGTTTGGCAGGTTATCGACGTCAACTGTAAGAAAGTTCACGTAAAATAAGAATTTAAAAAATGACTCTTGTACGAAAACAAAGCTTAATTAATAATTATGGTTTAATATTATGTGGGTTTTGAAGTCATTACCCAGTTCGAATGAATCTGAGATGCAATGGTACTGATCTGATTAATATTCGTTTAGCGTTATTACCTCGTTATTGAATTTATGGTACACCCTCTTGCCATTGTGTTATAAATTTATGATTATGATAAGTCATTGCCGTCGTTACTTTGTGTTTTGTTGTTGTTGTTGTTGTTGTCGTTTTTGTCGTTTTTATGGTAGTTTCTGAGATCTTACGGCATTTCGTGAAGGTTCTTTTAGCAGCAAAACACACTTTCGACACGAAAGCACAGAAAGTGACATCAGTAATATTGAAGTCTATAGATGTGTAAGTCAAAGTAGTGCATCTGGGCAGCCACTGAGTGACTTCAGAAAACTCTGAAAAAAATTCCAATGGTTGTCCAACGAATCGTAAAAAAATGTCTCACTGTTTTCGCAAGATCTTTTGATGATTAGAAACAATCAACTAACACGATACTTTCCTTTCCTTAAGTCTCCAGTTATGTGAAAGTCAAGCCCCCCAACCCTGCTGAACAAAATAGTAGCATACCCTGACCGTAAACTTGAACCTCGCACACGTGCAAGTAGTCGCTCCTTTCTTTGATTTGCAGCCTGATGTATCGACCAGTCACATGTGGTGCGCAGTTTACCATGATGACTGTATTCTCGGCAGTTTTTCTGCTGATTCTATCACCACATACCGTGTAGTTGTTGAAAGATTCCCTTGTGGCAACTTGAACCTCTGCATTCAGAATTCTTTCAGCTGAAAGAAAGAGAGTTTATATATATATATATATATATATATATATATATATATATATATATATATATATATATATTACACCTCACTCATTCAGCGTGCACTACCATTGGTTAAACACGACTCACGTGACATGTAAAAGAACGTGATGATGCCCTCTGCGAATGTGATGATGCCCTCTGCATTTGATATTACATGGATGACGTCATTTTACTTACTGCGCATCCTTTCTGCGCAAAACAAATTGTCGTTCGCTTGTTGTACTTTGCAGTTGGCAACTTATGGCTGCGAAACGTCATGCAGAGCTGTCACCGGCACAGTTAGACGATATTTTGATGCAGGTAAACAGCAAACGAACAAAAATGGCAACAAGGATTGCAATTTCTGTGTTCAGCGACTATGCTAGCAACAAATTTGGATACGCCACCGAGGAGATCGGCAAACTTTAGCAGCAACCCTAGACTCGGCACTGACATTTTACGCTGAGGTCCGGACTCAGAAGGCGAACTAGTACTGTACTCGAAGAAGTCTTTGTGTTTTTGTTTCTTTGCATGTTTGCTTGTTCGGTGTAATAAAAATAATAACACATGAGAGCTTGGGCAATATCACGATTTTTTGCCTGCCCTCGGGCTGGTGGTCATGATCGAAATACTGATGATGCCCTCGCCTACTATGTACGGCTCGGGCATCATCAGTATTTCGATCATGACCACCACCCCTTGGGCAGGCGATAAATCGTGTAACACACCTCATCCGCAGTCTATATTCTAATTCGCCAGTTGATAGTCACGTGGGATGCATTCTTTTTGTGCTGATCCACGTAAACGACGTCATCAGGCATCATTTGTTGGAATTGTTGCCTGCCAGGCATCAGTTCCGAAAAATGATGCCCGCTGACGTCAAAAACGACATTGACGCATGCGCGGACCGGAATGTAAACAAAGATGTCGTCTGCGGCCGATCGAAACGATAGTCGAGAATTTTTTTGGTTTATCCTACTTTATGAAGAAGAATTGAATGCTTTGGTTTCCAACAAGGACTCGAAACGGACGAAAACTATAATCAAAGGTGCATTGAACGTTTTGCAGAAGCAATGCGATCCTGTTAGGAAAAACGTTTTCTTACTGAACCACTCCAACATATTACATCATAGGCTTACATGAGACAGGTTTTGTGTATAGTACGTTCTTATGCATGGCTACGGGTGAGATGTGTTACAAAACACATATTGACTGGCCATGAGGGCAACAGCATACGTCTCGGGCCTGTGAGTCATCCCCAAAAACAAACTGTTTCCCTCGGCCTACGGCCTCGGGAAACAGTCTGTTTTTGGGGGTGACTCACAGTCCCTCGGGGTACAGACGTATGCTGTTGCCCTCATGGCCAGTCAATATGTGTATAATATTGCCCTCGCTCTCATTTGTTATTATATATATATATATATATATATATATATATATATATATATATATATACACACGTCAGTGCTCGATGCTAAACGCAGAACGTTACAAATAATATCTACACAGCTTACTTCAACTACAACATAAGTATATCTGTTGCTTATGTACTGCTAGCAAGCATTAGACTACTTTTACCCTAACGTACATAAAGTGCAAATATCATTGAGTAAGAGTAGTCTGATGATTGCAAGATTCATGAAACTAAAAAAAACATATATTACTACTTTGTACTTGAAGTGATTTGCTTGAGAGAGAGACACAGACAGGCAGACAGACAGACAGACAGACAGACAGACAGACAGACAGACAGACAGACAGACTGACTGACTGACTGACAGAGGGTAAGAGAGAGAGAGACCCACATTCTTGCAATTCAGTGAATCGTAGTCTCCATGGAATATAGCAAGAAATCGTAGATTTTCCCTTCTTGGCTCAACATCAGTCATTACTAAGTAATATATAGTTTGGGGTATTGCTTACAGCAGCAATCATTCCTGTTCGCGATTATGACATCACTAATGACGTAGGATTCCCCGAGGTCGACCTGCCACCAGGGTTCATAGTCAAAGTCGGTGTGCATACAACTGCGGTGATGGTAGTCAGGGTCATGGTCGCCGTCCACGGCTTTGACGGCACTTCCATCGCGATACTGACTGCTCTGGGACGCAGACTTGCGCAATGCAACATTTGCGTATAGCGAATCTGTCGACAAAAGAAAAACAGTGTTGAGATAAGATAAGAGAACGATAACGGTAGACCAGCATTAAGCAACAGATGCTCGTCTTCCCCAGGGTATCATGCCATGTCAATCACATAGCACGCAATTTTGATTTTTTTTTTCCAGAACTGACATGAAACAATTTAGGGAGAGCAAATTAACCCTTTTAGTGCTGTAATTTTTCCCACCAAAATTTTAGTCTAACATTGTACCAATTTTTATGATTTTTTGTGTACTTTTTTCATAATTTTGTACTAAAGGGACATCACATTTCATTGGCTTCAGTTCTGCATCAAAAGATTGTCAAAACTCTGTGAAAAATCGACTTGAATATATATGATAAAGGTGACAAAATTGACTTTGGCGCTCAATGGGTTAAATTAAATATTGATAGTCAGATCTGATAATTCGTGGACATGTTTTGAGGAGAGAGGTTATTGGCCGAGAAAGTCAAGATGAATCAGACATGATTGTATATAGCTCTATGGCATGCATCAAAGAATGATTAATGGCACAATAATTTGAAGTACGCAATTGCAACCTGTATATAGTGAAATCATACCGGAATCTTACCACTGAGAGAAATCAAGATGGTGGTCGACCTCCTTACAGCAAACTTTACACAGCCATGGTGCTTTAATCATGGGGTGGGAAATAATTTACTGGTTTACTTGTAGGATATCAGCAGTATTTCTTTCGTGACCCTAGGAATACGGTGATTGAGCTGGCGTTTTGTGACAAAGGTTACTTGACGGATTCTCAAGAGCACTGCACTTTTCATATAGAAAATTTCTTTAACCATGGTGTTACCATGTGCATCAACAATGAACAAAATTAAATGGATCTTTACTAAGCTGTTTCGAACATTTGACGACTCAAATTTTCTCTGCCATAGACAACAACGTATACTTGACAAATTTCTTTCTTTTTCTTTTTGTTTTTTTTTGTTGTAATCCACGTCGATGCATCTGATTTCCTCTTTACGAAAAGTAGCGCGTTCGGCCATGTTGTTGTTTTACTCAAAAACAGTCCTAACCTAATCCGAGCACCTCGACCTCACAAAGTGTCAAAGCAGTCGGGTCATCTCCGCTGTCGACGGCAATAGTTAAAAACTGTCCGTTGATCGGATCGTCACATCTGACTGTAAAGGTGAGCGTCGCAACCAAGGCTCTGGATAGCTCCTGTGTGCAGCGGGTATCCTGGGTGTACTCAGCAAACGGGCCGACGTATATTACGGCGCCCTCTAGTGGGATTGCTGTTTGGAGAAGATTATCAGAATGAGTGGATATGTCACAGATTCAATGAAACCATGGCAAGTTATCAACTCTAACGATTGAACAATTAAACCGTTGTCAGTCAGTCTCCCTCTCTCTCTCTCTCTCTCTCTCTCTCTCTCTCTCTCTCTCTCTCTCTCTCTCTGTGAAAATGAGAAACAAAAACATTTTTTTATATTACAAAATTTTTATATTTGTTCACCTACAAAGCGTTGAAACTTACTGCTGGATAACACAAAATGGTGCGTTATCCTGACTTCATAAACGGTATATCGTCTGTCTAGCTTCACTTGCCAGTGCTTGCCCCAGCTTACGTCTGACCTGTAGCACGTATCATTATCTCCATCGACGGCCAAAGACGTCAGGCTGACAGGGTGACTTCCCGTGGTCGTTCGGTACCGTGACAGGATTTCTAACGGCGGAGCTGTAATCGCACAGCAGGTAAAATACATCATTTTAACACCGTGAATTATTCAAATTCATGGCAACAAAGTAAGAACTTGTTCACTCATGCTATATATTATGATACTGTTGAACTTGTACACGACAGCGCATCTTCAATATACCTCTTTCAAGTTATTATCTACGGCAATAGTCACACGTTTGTTGTCTCTCTCTCTCTCTCTCTCTCTCTCTCTCTCTCTCTCTCTCTCTCTCTCTCTCTCTCCTGTTTACTGTCTGGCCAAGACCGAAACAAGGCATCTTCCGAGCAAGTGGCTATTGCAATTTCTCATGATGTTCCCACAACATCGGTGTATTTATGTACTTACGGCAGAGACTTGGACTTTCGTCACTGCCGTCCCGGCAATCGAAAGATCCGTCACAAACAGACAGCTGTCCTATGCATTCATTAGACACGACACATCGGAAATCCTCTTCTCCTTCACATTCTGATAAACAGACGAAAATACAACAGAACGACATTAAGGCAGTACTCGCCTCGAAAGAGAAATACTTAAACTTTTTGCTAAAATTTTAACTTTCATCAAGAATGAAACTTTCAATCATTCTTTTACCAAAGCAACAGTGAAATTAGAGGTCATATATTGATACTAGAAAAACAAATTAGTTGACATTTTACAGATAACAGACATTGAACTTCAAAATGGCCGCCAACCAAGTAAACTCCATGGGAAAAATACAATTTCCGATTTCCGAAAAACTAAGACGCTTGAAGTTCTCTGATTTCAAGAGCTAGTCCCTTGCTGAAAAGAAATAGATCAAATAGATCAAAAAAGTACTGAAAATATTGAGAGTCCGAATGTCTCTCCAGGCGCATTCTTATCACTTGACCCCTCCTAGTTCAAGTGCAGCCTTATTTGATAGTGAATTGCCAAACTTGCGAATTACTATTACACATTTCACGATGAACTGACATAATTCTGTGCACTTATATTCTGTTTTGTAACCAGACAAAAGGCAAAGTCATATAATACACAGCTTTCTCACAATAAATGATCTTTCCACATACCACAGTCATCTTCATCCTCCCCTTCATAACAGTCAAATTTCTTGTCGCACTCGGCATCCTCCGGAATACAGACACCGGACTCGCTGCCACTCCGGCATCGGAACTGTTCCTCTCCGCAGAATCCTACAAAACGAGTTATTAATAGTAAATTCTTTGTTTCATCGACGGAGACCTTGGACTTAAGAAATGACACGTGAGAGAGGAACATGTTCTAATAGTTTAGTGAAAGGATGCTCGATTTTTTAAGCCGTGTAATTATGTAGAACGAAAACCTCTGGAGTAAATTATATCCCCCTCTATCGGCGCGTATGGACGAAAATGAACTTTTCTCAACATATAATGTATGAGGCGAAGCCGAGCACATTACGGAGTGCAAAGTTATATGCAGTCCATTAAAGGGTCCATAGTTGCTATTATTTTAT
The DNA here is from genome assembly GCF_041260155.1 of Ptychodera flava. Lineage (NCBI taxonomy): Eukaryota > Metazoa > Hemichordata > Enteropneusta > Ptychoderidae > Ptychodera > Ptychodera flava. Next base: position 10,536,083 of record NW_027248280.1, on the reverse strand, counting down.
AGCTTTGGTAATGACAGGGAATTTGAAATGTAGAAAACGTCAGAGAAAACAATGCCGCGTAATCGGATATATTATCAGTAACAAGCTGATAGGATGACGTCACAAACTTCACTTGTATTGGCAAACATGTAATAAACACGATTGGAACTAATTTGGGATAATTGGATCTTCATATTTTTCAAATTAATGTTGCAATATTACAAATTACTTACGAAAACAATACTAAAGTGTATAATTTAAAAAGAAAAGTAGATGAACTTACACTTGTACATTAAACCGGCTTTACATCACTATCCAATTATCCCAAATTCGTTCCAATCGCGTTAATATAATAATGGTTGAACAATGTCGATATTGTAAAACTGGTAATCTTAGGAGCGCTATGCATCGTACACGGTAAAGTTCCGCAAGAATTGTCGTTGAGTTCGAGCATAGACCCTCGTTTTTCTCGAGGGTCTATGGTTCGAGCGATCTACCATTGTGTGTTCTCAGTAGACAGTTGACACATATATTCCCTTGAAACGCTCTCTGTATCGTGTGCAAGATACATGCATTAAGGTAGAATGCGCCTCAGGGACAGATATTCAGACTCTCAAACTTTTTCTATTCTCTTCTGATATACGACTTGTTGGGGCTCATTTTGAAGCCCTTGCAGAAAGAAAAACTTTTACCGTCTTAAATTTCTTTTTTAAATCGGAAATTTTATTTTCTCTATAGAGCTGACACAGGGATGGCGGCCATTTTGAATTTCAAATATCAGTAAAATTGGGTTAAATTTGTTTCTATCATATCATAAATTGTACGATGACCCCGATTTTTAATTTTTTTGATTTTGAAAGAGACTGGTTGAAAGATTCATTGAGGAAAGTTTGAGCAAAAGTTTAAGTCTTGGACTATAGAGGCGCATACAAGCTTATAGCTGTTTGGCTGAGAGCTTACCGTAAGTACAGTTTTGCTCGTCGCTGTTATCCGGACAATGAATGGTACCATCACATTGGTTGAACGGTTTGATACAGTGTTTACCGTCAGCACATTGAAAATCACCATCGTAACAGGGCACTGTAAAAATTTCATTTTTGTGTATATTATAAGCGCCATGAGAAAATGACAGAAATTAGAAAAAAATAATACCTTTATGAACTAAAATGAATTATTTTAGTGTAAACAAAATTGTTGGCCAAACATATACCCTCACAACGCAAATTGGCGACCCTTATATCATTGTGTGTGGGAAAAATAAAATAGGCGCCCGTTTTATTCTCTTTCACCAAACGTACATATAACATAGTGTTAGCTTAAAAGCCTTTTACACATTGTTTGCAGCCGTGGCCGTGTCAATTTGGGATTAAGTTTTCCCTTCCAAGCTGAATTTTGCTAGTTTGTGGAACTCGGTAGACATATCAAGTCAATGTACTTTTATTTCTGTAACCGTTGAAAGCACATCTATTTGGTCAACTGAGCGAACAGCATTTCACACTGGTCAAATGCGTGAAACATGACTCACCGTAGTACGGACGAACGAGGTCGCTGTCAAACACCAGCAACTCCCTGTGGACGGTGTCCTTGACGGCCGAGCGTCGGATCATGTTCGTGTTACAGACCGTGACGGTCGGGAAGGGCAGCTGCTCGTCGGTTACCAATTTGATCTAACGAGGTATCGATTAATAACGTGAAGTCTTCAAATAATCGACACAAAATGTGTGTGTCATTTTTGCTTAAGGCTTATATCATACATTTATACGCAACAATTCTTTTGGCTGGCGATTGAGCCATTGTCTAAGAACCTTAGGAGTCAACAAAGAAAAACAGAGCAGACAAAATAAATCAGTCGTCTGTGCTATTACTGTAACCTGGAGCACCATAGCCCTTGTAGTACGAGGGAATATCCAGATTTTTTGGAGGTAATTCAAATTGACAGTCACGTAATCCTTACACTGGGCAAAATGCTTGATGTACAACAATATATACACATATACTGATTCTATACATGTAAGTATACACGTTCGTATACTAATAAAATGCAAAACTACAGTGTACGCTTAGTGTGCAAAGATTTGCGTTACGTATACTCTTTATCTGCATAGAAATACGCTACGCATATCAACGTATTGGAATGTTCTACATACAAAGATATTGTGTTCCGTATACGTTAATATACGTAAGTATACTGAACGTATATCAAGCTTTTTGTCCAGTGTTACGTAAACAACGATTATAAAATAGAGACCACAGTTTTTTCCACCGTCTTGCATTTTAGAAAATATGTACTTTATGGAGTTACGAACTCAGTCTGTTGTCAGAGAAGTCAATGTGTGGAAGTAGCACCCGATAATTGTCCCGTCCCTTACGTAATTCAAAATGTGCCAAAAGCATTTCACCTATCAGCAGAGATATACATGTTTGCAGCTGTATCTCCGGCGATGCATTGAAAGTCGTTTGTTTTCAGTTTCGTCTGACTTCAGGATTTTTAAATTTATTTATATATTTTTGTTGTTTTTGTTTATTTATTTATTTATTTATTTATTTACTTCTTTACTAACTAGTTTATTTACTTCTATTTCTTGCACGGATTATCTTAGAATGTCAAATTTGTTTTATGCCTCACCTCAACGATGACGTCACGATCAAAGTATTGCTTGATCAAGAGTCCGACTTGAGCGACGAGTGCCGCCATGGCAGCCAGAAAAATCACTAACCAGATTGTGCGGCTAAAATGGGAACTGGCGTTAACTATGTAGGAGATGCCGTGCGTTGTAGTCCTATTACCGAAGCCTTGAACTTGAGATTTCCACGTGCGATTGCCACTGTCCGGTCCAGCGGCAGTGCTTCCCCTATCGCCGGCGTCTTTGCTCAACGAATGCCGACCACTCCTGTGAGCGTTCCCCGCCATTGGTGCGATCTCGTTGTGGAGTGAAATAGCTGATACGGACACTTCGTTGTCCATGCTGTCCGTATTGTGACTGTGCTATGCTGTGATGATGGTGTAAGAGAACTGATAGTCAGACATGGAACTACAGATAGAAATGAGAGAGAGAGAGAGAGAGAGAGAGAGAGAGAGAGAGAGAGAGAGAGAGAGAGAGAGAGAGAGAGAGAGAGAGAGAGAGAGAGAGAGAAATATTCAAACCAAGTGCACAATACCTTTCTGTATACCTGTATACAATTGATATTAAAACTAACCATACGTATACAATGTGACTGCCCGGATTTCACAACGTAGGACAGAATGGGGGATAACATAAAATGTCAACCCGAAAGTTTTACCCGACACCGCTTCTTTTAAAAAAAATACCACGCGGTTCTTCGGATTCAAACATTTTGGATCGACTTGAGACAATGGACGACATTTGAATGAAAGTAGCATAAATTGTTTTCACGTTGCAGTGAGTTTCATCTAGATGACAACAGAAAAAACAACACAAACAACAAAAAAATAAAAGAAATAAGCCTTGACTCAAGTTTCTAAACTACAGCTTGTATAATATTCCGTTAAAATATTAAACACTTGAGAATGTTAATGTTCATATAGGTGACTCCACAGGCGTGCGAGAATGATACGTCCAGTCGTTCGTCGGCGAACTGAGTAGCAGAGAAAAGATCACCGTTCGTAAGATTCATCGCGTTTGGCAAGACGAGGAAGTGTGACGCAGCTGTCTTCGACGTGTACATATCGTTCAACGTCAACTTCAGCAAACAGGAATTCCATCCTATCTGAAGTGACCCGTGTGTCAAGATCTTCCAAATTGACGCAAAGAAAATCAACATTACACGCTGTCTATACATTGGCGGGATGTCACGCGTCCGTGGACGCTAATGTATCGAGAGCGTGAAATGTTAATTTTCTTTGCGCCCATTTCGAAGATCATGACACGTGCCTGTTTGTAGTCGAAGCCCACAGTGATACTTACTAGTTGTGAGAGCTGTGACAAACGACAGCGTTGCTGTGCTTTCACGGTCGGTTACCTCTTTAGGTGCACAAAAGTCGCTAAACTCCATGCAATAATCCGACTAGGAGGCGGTTGTAAAGTCATACCTCATACAAAAGCCCTCGTGGCGCTTACAACCAACGAGAATAAAAACACACCCACAAAGCCACCAGACTCAATGAAATTAATGCATGACGCTTAAAGGATCATAATTAATCATCATACTGAATAATTTATAGAAATTTGCCCGTCATTCTCATTTTATCCCTTTCATGCAATGTTCTTAATGACCTTCCTACATTTATGCCAATAATATTAAAAACTTAGCTCTTTCAGCGGCACTTTTCATTTTATCTGATGTTTACGTGACTGTATCGCGTACGCTTCGGGGAAAAAACGTGTAAAATTGGTCAAAAGTCGGATTATGAACACAAGCGTGATGGTACTGTTATTCAGAATTTCACACGACCTCGCAATCAGGGTCTAACATAAATAGATGCCCCGCCGTTATCTCCGTAAAGCATTAATATTGTACACGGCCACGCTCTACCCTGACTTTATCAAAGTTTCGCACATATACATATTCATTGATACCGCCTATGGTTGTTTCCGAGACGTGTGCGGTTCATAGTTACAGTTGCGGGTATGACGTCACGGTTTAGCTGTTCGCGCCTCCTAGGGTAACCAGGTGAATGGTTGTTGACCGACAAACAAGGATATTTTTGATTGGGTTGTTTATCTAAAACCGTACCAATGTCCTCTTCAGTTTTATTTGGGAGTCACAGGGACGGGATTCTCTCATACAGTGATGAAACTTCCTTGATCCCCCCATAACTTAAATTGCTGAAATCGTTCACAAGGATCATAACACATGTGAACTTGAAAAACGTTTAGGTTTCAGCTGAGTGTTCACTTGTCCTAACGAACAAAGAAGCAGAGGGCTGGAGACGATGTTGCAGTCTTCAAATGCAAATTTCTTGCAATATCACTGAAAGTCAAAACCAATATACTAAGAACTTGCTCTCAGGCACCGAGAATTACTCTCAGCGCAGTCCATCAGTACTCTCTCTCTCTCTCTCTCTCTCTCTCTCTCTCTCTCTCTCTCTCTCTCTCTCTCTCTCTCTCTCTCTCTCTCTCTCTCTCTCTCATTTGAATATATTCTATCAGTAGTATTGAGATGACCTCGTCATATTATCATTCAATAATTTCATATCACGTGACAAATGACTCCTGTCATAGTGGACAACAACACGTTTGTTTACGAGTAGACCTTTACATTTACAGGGCTTTTGTGCTCTTCCACGCATAAAGGAAATGAATAATTAAGTACAAAATGTTTAACAGGTCACTATTCTTAACTGATATCTTTTCAAAGTGAGAGTGGTTTTGCAAAATTTTACTTTTCTCGATAATCTAAAAAAATGATTCTGTATTGCAAAACACTGATAGAAGTCAGTTATATTTCGTTGGATCTCTGAAAACGTTCAAGTAACCATGACAAACACCCTACTGAAGTCAGGTAATTGTGTGTTCGGTCACTGTCACTTAATTTGTGTTCAGTTTTGTTTCACAATGTTCCGTTTGCATTACAATCCTCTTAGTATCTTCCAGTACTGCGATATCTGTCATAAACCATGGTAACCAGCTACCTCCAGGGTGCATTGTACGAAGTTCAGGGTTCAAAACCTATGCAGGTATTGACCCCTTTATAATTTTGAATGACAGCATTGTAGCGAGAAAACAATATTGGTGTCATCATAATACATGGTAGACGACTAAAAACCATTAAACATTTCAAAGGGACTGATTATTTTACAGAATGTCTAGCAGAGAAACAGAAGGAGACTTGCCTTTCTATCCGTATGAACATGTATTTAATAAACTATGTATGTATGTATGTATGTATGTATGTATGTATGTATGTATGTATGTATGTATGTATGTATGTATGTATGTATGTATGTATGTATGTATGTATGTATGTATGTATGTATATAAAAGTGTGGCCGCGATGATTTGAATGAATGCGACACAAGGGAGTTTCACCCGGGGCTGTCAATCATTTTGTATTTGCTCTACGTGACTGTATACACAGTCCGCCTAGCCTCTGGTACTGTGCAAGGATGTCAAGTCGGTTAATCCGGTAGAAACTAAACTAAATCATAACTTCGCACACTCAAAGGTACCGCGTCCGATCGCAAGGAAAACCTGACCTGGGAAGCCAATTTCCAATTAGATTAGTACGACATATAAGAGACTCAAGAGAAATGTGTGAAAATGATTTTTTTTCCATTCACCGACTTTAATCAAGACTAGAAGGAATGACAACTTTTAAAAGTTACTAGCCGTAATGTCTGTTACATAATGTCGACAAATTTCAAACATCAGTGTTACCGTAAAATACATAGTCTGACAAGTATCAGTATATTAAACGTGAAGCGTGTTTATAACATTTCAAGATACGAAACGGACTACAAAAATTTTGTTTTCCTTAAGAGAGGGGTTTTCATCAATCAATATACTAAAAACACACCAGGATAATAAACCTATGCGAACCAATTAATTGTAGATTGTGATGTCTTGACAGTGAAAGCACTAACATCTCTTCTTTAACATTAAAACTAAACCACCACCTTGACAGTCTTAAGACTCATAGGGGTTGATTTTCAGACTGATATGATATAGTGTAATCACAAAACTTTCAAACGTCTTAAAAAATCACGATTAAACATTATTCTTCATTACGTAAAGTGCAGTAAAGGATAGATTTCGGAAAGATTTACAACTTAGTTGTTTTTAAATTTTACAATATGTATGCCTTAAAACAAGTATGTTAAACATAATTATGGTACATGTGCATCGCTAGATTGGTACAAATTTTGTTTGGTTGTTCCCTCTGCACATCTAGCAATCCTGGGACAATTTTACGGTCACCTGCAAGATGAAAAAACATCATGTAAGCTTACTTGTGGAAAGCAGACCTTTGTATTGAAATGCTGAAATGGATGGAAATCATATGATACCTTTCAAAGTTGTGTACTCTGTGTGGGATTGTTTACGAAGCAGGATCTTTTGAGTGATGGAGACAGAGGCGTCGGCTGTATTTCTTCAAACTTTATTACTACAGCTACGATGAACTACTGCTACAATAATATAATGTATCAGTGGGTGGATAAGTGACGACCAGATCCAGTGGTGAGCGATGTGCTCTGAGTATACGCATACGCATACACTAAACTGTACATAAACATATACTAAAGTAAAGTGGCTACTTCAGGCTGTGATATAGCTGATTTTGGCGGGAAAGTAAGAAGTGTCTTCGACTTTGTTTGGTTAGAGATGAGTCACAAGTCAGAAAGAATTAAAACTATCTGTAAACACAGGATATTAGGAAGGAACTGAAGAGATGACAATCTGTCTTCATTGTCAAAGAATTAAAAAAGTAGCTATCTTTGTATAACGTTTCTCAACATTCTCCCGCCCGACAGAAAAGGTATCAAGTCTAAAATTAGAAAAATCATCGTAAAACTAAAACTCGAGAAAAAATGCAGAAAATGAAAGTAATTGAAATATGGAGTAAAATGACTAGATATCATATAGTGAGTATATATGAGTATGTAGGGTCCATTAAAAAGTGTCCAATATATCTTGTCCGATATATAGAGTTCACATAGTGTTCAGGTCTTGTATCCTACAAACAGGCAATGGCTGCTGCTGTAAGTGTAAAACGTCGTTGACCTTTACTAGGATCAGACAGAATTGTGTCCGTGTCATTGTTGCTGCTTGGTAACAATGTAGAAGTGTCTGCCTTCACTTCGAGGGGATAAAGTTTCACAATAGGACGATTAGTGAGTCCGGTCGTAGTCTTGATTTCCGCAGATCGTATCATTCCATCTTTTCCGTAGTTTAATTTCTCCACGATGGCTAATGGCCATCACATTCGTCGTTCAGTGTCACTGTGTATTAGAGCAACATCCTTGACCTGTTTCCGTTGTCGGTAGTTCCGTTTAATTTGTGATGTTCACGCAAAGCAGGTAGATATTCTGAAAACCATCGACGCCAGAATTGTTCTTGTAATTGAGCAATGGGTACGTACCGTTTGTTCAAGTTACTGCGATTTCCATAGGTTGGGTCTGAAAGTTCGTCGTCGTACTGTGGGTGTGGTACGCCTGTAAGTGGCAGTCCTTGCAGAAGGTGAGACGGTGATAGGGGCGTCGTGTCTTCAGAATCCTTTAACAAGTAGGTAAGAGGTCGGTCGTTCAACGTGGTTTCAATCTCTGTAACAATAGTGTTCAATTCGTCGAATGTAACGAAGGCACCACCGAGTACTTTCTTTATCGCGTTTTTAGTCAGTCCGATCATGCGTTCCCGGAAACCTCCGAACCGTGGGGCGCGTTTAGGTATGAAGGACCAGTGTACGCGTCGATTAGCTAAATAGCGTTTCACATCTGGCGCGTGGAATAATTTCCGTATTTCATCCGCGGCGGATAAATAAGTAGAGGCGTTGTCCGAAATCATCTTCGAGGACACATAGTTCTAATTCTTTCTGTGACTCATCTCTAACCAATCAAAGTCGAAGACACTTCTTACTTTCCCGCCAAAATCGGCTATATCACAGCCTGAATTAGCCACTTTACTTTAGTATATGTTTATATACAGTTTAGTGTATGCGTATGCGTATACTCAGAGCAAATCGCTCACCACTGGATCTGGTCGTCACTTATCCATCCACTGATACATTATGTTATTGTAGCAGTAGTTCATCGTAGCTGTAGTAATAAAGTTTGAAGAAATACAGCCGACGCATCTGTCTCCATCACTCAAAAGATCCTGTTTCGTAAACAATCCCACACATTGTTTTTTGGTTCCGAGACCGGGATATTAGGAAGAAACTGAAGAGATGACAATCTGTATTCATTTTCAAGGAATTAAGGAGTAGCTCTCATTGTATAACGTTTCTCAAAATACTCTTTATTTGTAAAACACTACCAAACCATTTTGATCATTTTTCAATGACTATCTTATATATTGTACAGAGCAATCAGGAACGAGGGAGTCATTTAAACGAACTTTTCTGGTAGGCTTCTGTTTATGAATGCGAACGGCAACTGAAGAAAGAACAAGCATTATTCTATTTGGAATGAATGCAAATTCATGAAATATGCTTTGGTCGGTGTACACTACAGGAGCTTGCCCTGTTTTGTCTCCCCTCGCGCATAAAGATACATTCTATTCCTTGACTATATTTATTGACCCTTATAATTGCTATTGAAAATTACATTTCATAATCGTAATTGATGTACATGATTTTGACGTGTCAATAATTACTCCTGCCCTTTCATAGATCTAAGCTGAAATCACCTTGATAGATAAAACTCCAGCACATCTTTTAAGCAAATAATTCTTTTCGACAGCGTGTGAGATGATCTGAGATCAGCAAGTACATATAGCATCCACATGTATTGATTACGCAATAAAGCACACCAAGTGACGGTATACCACGAGATTTTGACCAGCTCCGAAGACATATGTGCACAAGCGATAGCGAGTTCATATATGAAGTGTACTAGTCAAAATCGAGTGGTATACCGTCGCTTGGTGAGATTTATTGATATTATATTATAACAGTATATTAAAATTCTGGCGTGGAACATCAAATAATGGATTTTTTGCTCACGTGCTAACACACGTGAGCATATGTCGCAGCGATGTATGTCTGTCTGCCTGTCAGTCTGTGTGTTGGTCCGTTATCTCAAAAACAGCTGATCAGATCAGAATCAAATATGGTACATAGATTCAATTGGCAAATGGCGAGAACTGATTAGTTTTTGGTGGGTGTGGCATGCATACTTTTTGCTCATTTAATTGATGATTTTAGAAAAAACTGATGTACATTAAAAATGACTGCATACAATTTGATGAGATTTACTACAAATGTTGATCAAACCAAGTTGTATCAGCAGTGGCAACCATTCAGGGATGACATGAAAGATAGTTGCTAATTTGCATATTTAAATAACTTTCCTAATTAGGGATATATATCTAATTTTACTTGGTCAAAATTGACCAAATTTAGTATGTATATTGAAGATACTATGATTTAACATTATTGAAAGTCATTGAGCATTTTAACTTCACCCGATTCCTAATTTGCATATTTAATGAACTTTTCTAAATAGGGATATATATTTGAATTGACTGGACCAAAGTTGATGAAACTTGCTACATGTATTGAAGATACTATGATACAACATTTTTGAAAGTCATTAAGCATTTTTACTTCATCCGATTCCGACTTCGCATATTTAATGAACTTTCCAAATTAGGGATATATATCTGATTTGACTTGATCAAAATAGACCAAATTTGGTATCTATATTGAAGATACTATGATTTAAATCATTGAAAGTCACTAAGCATTTTGACTTCACCCGATTCCTAATTTATATATTATATATATATATATATATATATATATATATATATATATATATATATATATATATAGGTATATCATATAAAATTAAGCACATTGTCCCTGAACCAATATTGTTACTACTTTATAATTGTTTCATTTTATCACATATCTCTTATTCGTTAGAAGTTTGGGGGAACACTTACGGGGAACACTTACGCAATTTACCTTAAACCTATACATCTTACCCAAAAACGAATAGTACGTATTCTTAAAAACTCCAACAGATTTTAGCACACACAACCATAGTTTCATGAGTTGGAAATTCTTGATGTTTTTAAAGCATATACTTATCAAACTGTACTTTTTGTTTATGATAATATAAGTGTAAATTTTCCTTTAGAAATTCCTTGTTACTTTCCAAGCATTCAACATCTGTATCCTACTCGGTCGAAAGACAAGGGAAATCTTCTCATTCCTAAATATACCACTAATATAGGACAGTGTTCAATGAAATACTCTGGTGTTATACTCTAGAACCAAATCCCATAAGGTATAAGATCGTTGAGATCTAAGTCAAAAGTTAAAAGAGACCTGAAACGTCATCTCTTGTTTATCTTGTTTATCTTGTCTCTCATGTATATTTTCTACGACACAAAGTTTTATAATTTATGTACTTATATTGACATAGAATTTATTTCAAATATCGAGGATAGGTCACAATGTTCAACATGACGCCCTATGGCAAAATGATAGATTCAGCGATTGTGAATGGTAGAGGGCTGGACTCGATTAGTATGATACTATTTTCTAGTCCCAACCCAATTTACTAATCCTTAATGTGTGGGTATTTTTTCTCTTTCCTTTCTGTTCTATTTGGAAAATAAAATATCCTTATCCTTAATTTGCATATTTAATGAACGTATCTAATTAGGGATATTTACTTAAATTGACTTGACAAAAGTTGACAAAACTTGCTACGTATATTGAAGACACTATGATACAACATTATTGAAAATCATTAAGCATTTTTACTTCAGCCAATTCATAAGTTACATATCTAATAAACTTTGCTAATTAGGGATATATATCTGAATGGACTGGACCAAAGTTGATGAAACATATATTAAAGATACTATGATCCAATATTATTGAAAGTCATTAAGCATTTTTTCTCCGGCCAATTCCTAATTTGCATTTTCAATGATCTTTTCTAATTATGGATATATACTGGGATTTACTTGACCAAAGTTGGCAAAACATGCTATGTACATTGATGATTATATCGGGTTAAAACAATATCGAAAGTCATTTCACATTTTCATTTCAGGTAATTTATAATTTGCATATCTAATGAGCTTTCACAGTTCGGCATATATTACTTGAAGGATTTGGCCAAAGGTAATTACACTTGCTATATAAAGTAGTGATACAACGACAGCAGTCAAATATTTTTATTTCAGCTAATTACATATTTGTACTTCATGACCTTTTAGAATTAAGCGGCGGTGAACATTGTTCATTATGTTGATCATAATACTTTCAATGAAGTTGCAAACATGTGGCAAAGGTTCAAATTTACACATGACTGCAATATATAATGGAACACGTGAGCATTTTCAGTTCATATCTGGTTACTCAAGCTGAGAGCTCACGCGTATGCCAACCATGGTATATCGCCAATATACCACGGTTCTTTTCGCTTCTCGACCAATCAGATGGCTGTACTTGCGCCATCGATATACTGGTATGATATAACTTGTAGTATAACATATCAATTATTCAAGTCACTTACTGTCTTGGTTTTGGTATATTCCCGTAGACCACATTCGCCGCTGCAAAATTGAAAAAATAACCATGTTTTTATTGCTACAATTGCAGGAGCATTGTTTTGTATAGTTTTCGACAATTGACAGTGCTGCTGTCTGCCTTATAGAGAACCTTCGGTACCTAGGTGGTTCATAGAGTAGAACAGAATTGTAGACGATTCACTTGCTTAAAACACAATGCTTACGAAGGTCAATATTTCGGTGATTTTACATTTTACAAATATAAATAAATGTTAGGGCCATTCGATGGTTGTAAATTGTGACCAAGTTATCCCGAGGACACCCAAATTCCTGGTGAACAAGTCATGTTAACAAAAAAACCCATCGAGTTCTGGAGTGTTCTGCCGATTGAAAAAATTGATGCAAACAAAATTGTCGTATGCAGAGGCGCTGCTCAATTAATGTATGGTAGTGCCAGTGAGAGTTTGCCAAGATCATAACTCCCATTGCAATGGGATGATGTCAACACTGCAGCTTGATAAGACATGAAAATATGTGTCTGTAAGCTTACTCTATCTATAGTGAACCGGCTGACCAACCCTTCTGCTTTTGAAAGCCGCGCTCGATTTTACAAAATCATTGTTTGCTTATGGTCCCAGATGTTTGATCTGAACTCTAGCAAAAATATTACAAATGGAAATTTTAGAGTAATCTGTCTGTTTTTCAGACACACATAGTACGCTTTCTGGATATGGTTCCACGGTGCAAGATGAACATATTCATAGACAATAGGTTGTTGATATTAGCGTTTTCCCATAATTCTCTCTTTAGTAGCGACCTTTCATGTTCTGTCATTTTGAAAAGAGAGCAGAGGCATTGAAGGCTAATGTGGCATGCGAAGGATAGAGAAACTCCTCTTATTCTGTCAACTTTATTTAAATGCTGATTCGTGTGTGTACCACTCCGGTGAGAGCAGAGTGTCAGAGAAAATACTCGCCATGGCAACTCTCTTGTGAATCTGATCGTTATAGTATACAGCATATGAAAGGGGTTGAATACACATTGAAGACCCTTTTTTCCAAATGATACTTACCGGTCTCTACTATCACCCGACATTTTATTGCCGCCAAAAGGTGCCCCGAGTTGAAAAATGCTGTATGTGTTCACCCTGGAACAAATAAAACCCAATAATTAAGCAAAGCATTGGTCAGTGTAACATCATGCCGTACACTCACTCAAGAATGAATGTTTTAATGCTTCTAAATCTATCTTTACAGAAATGTTGGATAATGTCTAATGACATTAAAAGCGTTAGTTGTCATGCACTAAAACTAATGTAGTCATTTCAAAGGATTTTTGGAAATCTTTGACCAACATTTTACACTACGGTACAGTTGCCATGGGCTTTTTGTGGCAAAGTTTGAGTCTCCACCTGATGGGCTATCAATTGTGAAGTTATTGCACGCTCTAATGGGCGAAGACTCATGTTTGAATTTTTCTGTTCGCGCCACTTAGCAAGTCCAGGTCCATGAAAGGCTATGAAGAAACGCGATGAAGTTTTTATGAGATAAAAAAATCCCACTATATTGAAATTATTCTGAATTTATCAGCTTGTTTTTTGAATGATTTTAGTGTGCACTGTAGATGTAAGATCTACTCTAATATTTTGATATTTCTCATCTGATTAATGTTCCTTACTGATAAAAAGACTGATCCCCTTGTTACAAAGGACATTCACTTTGATATTATCAAGTCATATCAACACTTATAACCTTTATCGAATGACCAACAAGGCAAGACATCACAAACAAAACCATTAAATGATAATGATATTGACGTAGCAGTGTTAGAGGCTCTGATCATGCATGACGTCAACACATACAGGCTATGATATTAGTTTATATTTTACTTGCATGTAAATGATCATGTACTTGAGAGATATGTTTACGAAGACAGGGGAAGCAGAGGGGAAAAGGAAGAAGGGACGACATGGGGTAGTATGTAACATCTATTTATAAGAAATAACGGTGTTTCTATCTTTGAAGACTTTGAGCCAATACTCTGTTTCCATGTCTCGACGTACACTCCCTAGGTATTCCCCGAAGAAAGGCGGTTAGCAGTTACATCCTCTCATTGCGATGCATTATTCTATCTAGTAATCCAAAACTTCTCACAGACACACACGACGTGGAAGACACACATGTAATATTAACATGTTAACGTGTAGTACTTCATAGACTGCAAGTATGATTATTGACTATAAGGAAATTAAAACACGGCCCTAGCCTGATTGCTCTCCTGGGAAAAACTACTATACTTGCAATATCACCAGACATCAGATTTGTTTGCTTGTTGAATATTTAATTGGAACATATTTGGTAACAAAAGTAATACACTTATATTATCTTTAATACCAGTAATTCTAGAACACTACGTAATTTGGTCAGGGCTGGGATCTTTGTCGACTACCCAGGGTTAACGAGTCAGGGTATTCATTATTGTGTGAGACAGCTCCAAGAAACACGGACGCACAGTAAGTGAGACTACCCACAATTCCCTTGATTTGTGATCACTCAGACATTTTTTGCTAGAGGCCTTTTCAAGTTTATCAGTTTCTTAACAATTTTTAACTTACAATTTAAATTCAGGATTGTTTGTTAAAACTATGTTCCAAAATTATTGATTATGTTTAAAATTCAATAGAGTGAATTGAATAAGAAGTCGATGTTTGCAGGTGCTAAAAATTGCACACTTTTCAAGATAAAGTTATCAGCAACTAAGATGGTCTCATCACACCATCTGTCAGACATGCAAATTTCCTTTGTTACGAACATTAAAAAAAGTCAATATCCTTTCTTTTGCCAACACAGGTGCAACTTATTCCCTTTGTTTCCCTGAAAATATTGTATAGGGCTGTCAAAAATCTATGTCGAAAAAAATACAAAATTGCTATCTCTTCCGCTGAAAAGTGGTTGATCTTCTCATAATTCCCAGTGAGAAAACAGAAAATTATGATTATCAGAACTATGTTGCCAGGATTTTGAAATATAGACCGAGTTTTTCAGTGTACAGAAGAAATTTGCTTCCGTTCTGTGAGTGATCTCCGTGTGTACAGATCATGGGGAATGGTGGGTAGTCTCACTCACTATACACCAAACAATAGAGCATAAGAGCCAGAGTGCAAGATGTGCGCTTGTTTGCAAGATGGGGAAAATATAAAGAATGTGTAATGTGATATGGTGTTTGATCCAAACTTACCATACAGTTCCTGCATCAATGGAATTTGAGACTTTGATAACTTTATCAATATCCTTTGTGAAGACTGCTGCAGCAAGGCCATACTTTGTATTGTTGGCTCTCTCAATCACCTCGTCTATGCTTTTAAATTTTAAAATGCACTGAACTGGACCAAATATCTGTACGAGATCAACATAAAACAACGATAAAGCTCTCATTGTTTGTGTCACAGTGTTTTAAGAAATATCAAAATTACGATAATTTTATTTTTCAAATTTCAGTGAGCAATATTCAAAAAGGAGATAAGCCAATAACGTCTCCTGATTGCCCTTCGCAGGACACACTTTTCTTTATTTGAAGTAACTGAATCTGTTTAACTTTCATTGGTACAGATACACATAATTAAAACAACGATTAACGATAACGCCGTCATGTTCACTACACATATACTACATGTACATATATTGACCATATTTCATCAGGTAGCTTTGACCTCAAACGAATCGATTTCAAATACAATCGCGTGAGCTATGGCTGGGACCCTAGCAATAGTAAAGTAAAGTAAATTGGGTCATAGATATGTCATGTAATAATGTGAACAAGAAAGATGAACAATTTCCACGAAACTACAGAACATTTTTTGCGAGGGAAATGATATTTTGGAAAATGAGAGCAAAACACATTAAAAGCAAAATGTTCGGTATCGACAACTAAATAGAAATGGTTGATAATTTCTTGTTAAACAAACCCTGATTCATTCTTTCAAATATCGTGTAAAATCAAGTTGATTAGGCCAAGAAAAATAAAAATTTGTTTCTCATCCTAGACATATTTAAAAAATGATGCGGCGACGCGGTTTTTTACTCTCATTTTTTTTTCATTCTTCAATCAACAAAAACGCGGGAAAAACATGAAAACAACATGGGAATGCACGCAGAGATATAATGCACAGCCAGCGGTGTTATCGATTTTGTATAGCAACAGTTCTGCGGTTTGACTTTAAATGCAGCAATGCACAGTTTTGACAGCGTAATATAACAGTGACGTATGTGTACAGTTCTGAGTGGAATGTTAGTGTAAACTATTTTGTTCGCGGTTCTGTTTTATACAGCATTGTGTTATGCACTATCGTCGCGTATTTTTGTGTTTATTTTTATTTTATTTCTTCATGAGCAGAAAAAAGGTTGATGCTGTGGGTCTGAATTGAAGCGCGTGAGCATGAGAAACAAACTTTTATTTTTCTTGGCCTTAGTCAGTTTGCATTCTTAAATCCTTATATGTAGTTGGAAGGCTTTTCAAATTCTTCCATTGTTCCTTACCTCCTCTTGTGCGATTCTCATGTCATCTGTAACATCATAGAAGACAGTTGGCTGAACAAAATAACCGGTTTCACCATGACGACAACCCCCACATCCAAGTTTTGCACCTTCTTTTTTTCCGCTCTCTATTAGCTCCATAACTTTGTCAAACTGCCTTTTGTTAATCTGTAGAAAGACAGTGTCCTCAAAATGTGACTGATTTCACTTTGCTTCTCAGTATATATCACTGAGGCATGTTAACTCTCAGAATAAATCTGCACCAACATTGCGCCGGCGCATTTCAATCTACGCCGCAAGGCTGCGCTGCTAGATCATCAGATCGTCTCAATCGCTCCCGCCGATCAACTTGGCTTAATTTTGGGGAATTCGGAAACAAACGTACCAATTAATGAGCATTCAACTAGAGATTTTGCAAAACCTGGCTGTTGTTAGTGTATCTTGCGACCACTTTTCTTTCAAACATACTGTCATATCTGCGTACGAGTAGCTTGGATTACGACGAGCTTGATTTTACATGACACGTCTTTGCAGCCATTTTTCAAGGCAATTAACACGGCTCAAAACACGCATATCGCAGATTTAACCCATTAGGCCCATTTTGTAACGGTTAGCAGGAAAAACCGATACAACTTTTCAAACAAGCCCAGCTGCAAATAAAAATAGTAAGTAACCAATTTTTTGAGTGTCAATCTTTAAACCCTTGCCATTTTGGAATGAGAAAAGATAATGCCAAATAAAATAGTCGTTGTTTTCTTCATATACTCTTCTTTTAAGTGAAATATTAAATTTCAGAAAATAGAGTCAAGTTTTTGACTTAAATTAATGTTAAACATTAATACCAAAATTGAGGTTTTTTTACCCCAATATACACCCACTTCACCCTTCGAGTTAACTACCGCTACAATACTCAACTTTACAAAAACAACTTTCCCATAGCCGTATAACTTTCTATAGGGGAGGTTAATGAGAAAGGACGTCATTTTTTTGAAGAGCGCCGCCATCGGCTCATGCGGACAGGTTTTTGCTTGACTTGGAATCACGTCCGATTCTGAATCAACAACTGGCTGAAAACATGTTTCACATGCGCAAATCGCAAGACAGAAAGACAACCTTGTAAACAGTAAAAACCCGGTGAAATTCTGTCATTTCGTTCGTAAATTACATATTTTTGAAAATCGCTCTCAAAAATTTGTGATTTTCCGAAGTTTTCTGGGCATTTCTTCTGTCCTTTTTAGAGGACATGGAGAAATTGAATGAGATTTTCCATGTTGAAACCGCTAATTTTCCCAGATACCTAAATACATCACCTAACATTTCCACCCACAACCAAGTCGGGAACGCGACTATAAATGAGGGAACGGGATTTTATGCATAGCCTATTTTCCGTCTTTTGACACATAGGATTGGCTTAGTTGTCCTAGAAAATGGAGGAGGTGAGCGGTGACAGACCCACTGAGGAGAAGCATACCTCCATGCTGACACGTCAATGCCGTGTGTGTGGCACTCAAGACCTAAAAAACCTGCAAATATCAACTTATATGCCAATGAACTCATGAAGGTGTGCCGTGCCACCACAATGTTGATCACGCCCGTCCAGGCCTTACCGACACCCCGACCCCCCCCCCCCCCCCATGGCAGTACGTAGGTACGCGTACGGCATATCGTCGGCATACCACCACAAAATTACCTCTGAAAACAGTTTCACGCTGCACAATTCGATGACCTTCTGCTGGGAAGTAGTTATCCGATTGCTGCAGTCTTTTTGTTGAGGTTTTTCGTTTGTTCTCTATTGCCTTTATCAATGGGACAACGCGAAATATTTGCCGTCGCTAGCCATTGTTTACGTTTATTGATTTTGAAATTCGCTGGATATTGCGGGGTCAAGTCAGGTCGTAAGCCATGAGCGCATGAGCTCCAAATTTACCCAGCAGCCTCGGCGAAAAGTTATACGGCCATAGGGCTCTATGGGGAAAGTTGTCTGTGCTTTAGAGTCTCTGCGTTTTGAACATATATAATATGAGGGGGTTTTCATGTCATCTTTAATGAGAAATATTGCTTTGAAAAAAAACTGTGTTGGCATCATGCAGCTCAACCTTAACTAAGAACTCTATATTTATTCCGAAAGGATATTGTATAAAATGTACATGTGATTGATTTAAACAATATCACACTCTCTTTCTGAAAATTCACGTGACATGATACTTTTTCTCTTTCTTTGCGGCAGGACACTTCTGAAAGTTGATAGTTAAGTAGCTCTGATCTGCTGTAAACTCAGCAAAATTAATATGCACAGGGATTTCTAAGGACATACGGTACTTGCTTTGGTCAAATGACAAGGATATAAACATCTCACCTGAGGACCCGATTCAGCATCGGTATTCACCAAAGGATTTCCTATTGATCTGGCTTTGGCTTTTTCTATACTGCGTTTCACAAATTCATCATAGATTTCCTCTTGAACAAATGTGCGAGAAGCAGCACAGCAAATCCTGCCCGTGTTGAAGAACAGCGCATCATGACCCATTAACACAGCCTCGTCCGCTGAGATAAAAAAAAACCAAAAGTCAAGTGAAGTTTACTATTATGGACAGCCGTAAACTCTCTCTTTGAAGAAAATAACATCATAACACTTTCTTCGAGTACCTCAGTATAAAAGAAACGACGCACTTACTCAGTAAGGGTTACTAAAATTGTTTTGTAATGCAAGTGCCAAAAAGATGGTCTACGCAGCGGTCCAGAGTTCGAGGCCAATTTGTTGCCACTAAGGGGGAAACCGTGGTGATGAACAAAATCAATCGTAACATAACCGCTTATAGGTCTTGAGTAAGTTTGGAAACGTTTTACTATCACCTCAACCTTCAAAATCGTCGATTCATCTAAAGGACCAGTAGCTGTTCATCGGTAATTTCTGAGGAATGCTATTTTTCATTCTATGCCAAAAATAATTACTTGTTCTACTCCCAAAAGCATGTTGAGATACACAGTATTTAGCTTGTCTATTCAATCTACACATGTATATACTTTTTTTATATTCATCCTCCGACAGGCGAACCCAGTTACAGGATGAGGTACCCACAATTTACTCACAACCCAATGGAGCAATGGGGGAGTAGAGAGCCTTGCTCAGGGGTACTACACCGTGCTAGAGTCTCGAACTCAGCGTCCTCTGATAGTTAGTCTTTTAATCTGGACCTACCGGGTCTCGAACCGTGTCTCGAACTGCATTGCTATTGTTGATAAGTTAAATATTGCCCGGACTCTAATTCAAATGTGAACATAGCATTGTATTGTCCAGTTATTGAGCTATGCTGGCAAGCTAGGCAGTAGGTGTTTCAACATGTGTCTTGCGATTGGCATACAATACCAAAATTATAGTGAAAAAAACGTAGTCAAAGGTGGAGCTACAGGCCCTTTAGCCAGTACTTAAGAGTATAATTATAATTTAAATCAACGTAAAAACAAGATCTAGGAGATAGAAATACGTCATACGTACGGTCTCTGGTGTCCGCAAATATGATAATTGGAGATTTGCCGCCTAGCTGTAATGCCACACGTTTGAGATTACTCATTGCAGAAGCGATCTTCACTTTCTTGCCAACCTAATGAGTTGATTGAGTTTTAGAGGCTTAAGTAACGACAGTAAGATGATCAAAATGAAGAACCTACAGTGAAGAGCTCATAATAATACTGAAAAAGAAATAGCTTATAGAAGGAGTATAAAATTTCAACAAAACCTGGTCTAAGGTCAAGACCTTGTCTACATCAAATGATCATTTTTGAGGTATAGCCGCCAGTGTGTTCGGTGTTGAAATTGGTTTCAAGAAGGGTATGCCCTTAGGCTGAATTCACAAACACTTCTGAATGGGGCAAGATAATCCCCCAACATTCCTCGATTTTTTCCAAATGTCCAACAAACAAACTGAAAACGCATCAAATGCCCGCCTTACGACTTGAAATCTTTTGAAATCTCCCCTTAAAAATAGAATAGGCCTGATTGGGGAATGAACGATTTTTCGGTCGGAAGGAAAGCGTTGTTTTGACATATTTTCTGTTACAGGAAACTAGTAAAACACTCAGAAAAAACAACGATCACATGAACAAGGCATGGGAACAGGATGACTTCCCTCACACATCAGGACAACCGAACATAATTAACATAATTGTAAAAAAGAACAGTAACTGTGGACATTAACTTTGGACAACTTTTCAGTATGTTTTGTTCTGTTTATTAACTGGTGTTTCTTATTCTATCCCTCACACATCACTAGAATAAAACAATGTTCTGTTTTGCAAAATACTCTGAATATGTATAAAAAGACGGTAAACATTATAATAGATTACAAATGAATTCCAGTCTGGTCTTGAGTTCAATTTTAAATAATAACAATGCTGGCTCTACACATATGGCATATTGATGAGCTAAAAACTGAACTTTTCATCACGCTTTGGGGAGTAGAACAAGAAACTGCAGTAGATGCACAGAACAAAACCACAAAAACTTAACCGAAAGTTACAGTAATAGAGTAATGTCACTCTTGGGTTATGTCAATGGCCCATTCTCACCCATAAATCTGAGTTGTGACTGAAAGGCCAGTCAGAGTGTGTAAAGTATTCCATTTGTGTCCTATTAAAAGTGACCGAGTGTGACTACTGACATTCCAATGCGGAAAGGGATCTCACAAAGTGTACAGTATGAATAGTAGCACTTTCACTCAAGAGATTCTACGAAAAGGATTCTTGACGACAATATTTGACGGTATTATAGTGGCATAGATTTTCGTCCTGCTAGTTTTAAATAATAACTAAATACCTCAGTAATGACTTAGGGAATACAGACAAATTAAGGACAACCTGACTGATGTGAATTGCACCTCAACGCAAATTATGTTCTTTCCCAATTAGCTGTATCTTTTTTGCATTTTGCTTACCAAAAGTCACCATCCTATCTTCGGAGAGATGTGATGTTCCATTATTTAGCAGACTTTGATAATACTAATATTTCAATCAATAGTGGTGGATTCCCTCTATAAAATAAGGGCGCTTATGGGATTTTTGTCGCGCTTATTGTTGACGTGCAACTCTAAAATTTTTCGATCGTTAAAATCTATGTTTGTGCGTTTGTTCGCAAATTTTTACATTTTACATAAGTTCCATTTTATTTCAAAACATCTGATCTAACAAAAACCCAAAAGTTACATCTAATTGGGCCTTAATATAATTGAGACGCATATTAGGCAGCTAGCTGAGTTGTGGCCACGGGCACACTACGGCCTTCCATTGAATGAACGAGTCTCCGAGAAAAAAACACCGACTTATATCTGCATAGTGATTCTTGTTGAACATTGCAATTTACAATAGAAATAAATTGGGCATAGTTGTTTACTTTTCCTTTTGTCCCACATAGGCATTATTGCACCTCATAACAAAATAATATTTTTACGAAATATCCAATTCTTGGCTAATATTCAAGCAACCATCTTAATTGAAAGGATGACTAGTTGGGAAACGAAAACAGCACTGAAAATTACTTGAACATTATTTGTTCTGAGGTTGTTTGCACCAGATGAATCATATACTACGTCTCTATTGATACCACAGAATGGGTTCCACATTGTTTACCGTGATCGAGAAATATGATGAAGAGATACCTCAATAGTTCCAGTGAAGAACAGTTTATCCACATCCATGTGTTCTGCAATGGCAGCACCAGCTGTCGAGCCATATCCTGGTAAAACGTTGACAACACCAGGAGGAAATCCAGCCTTGTGACAGAAACCACAGAAGAAACTGATGAATTAGTCAGCAAATGCTCTGTTTTGTATGTGTGCAGTGACTATGTTTCACAAGAAAATGATATTGTTGGTTTATTTGTCCTACGGCTTGAGAAAAAAAGAAACTAAGAAGTGTAATTAATCTTCATGTCATCTCCAAAGCAGCATATGTAAAATGATTTTCTACAGATTACGAATTTCATCATGCCAGAGGAAACCATTTCATTCGATGTTTAATTGTCGCGTACGACAGGATTCTCTCAGCTTCAGCAAATCAAGTGGCTCTATTCAGGCAAAGTATATTATGATGAAATCTGAAAGTACAGTACCTCTAAAACTAAAGATGCAACATATAATGCAGTGAGTGGTGTTTCCTCTGATGGCTTCAATATGACTGTATTGCCACATGCTAAAGCTTGACTAATCTTCCAAATCGTAATTCCCAAGGGGAAGTTCCACGGTAAGAGCGCTCCACAAACACCAATTGGTTCAGTACGAGTGTAACTCAAATACGGACCATCTGTGATCAAGATTGAATTGTGCAACGTAAAATTTGCAAAGTATAAAATTTATTGATTCGTACATATTTACCATAATCGTACATATTTACCATTAAATCATATATGAATATATATATATATATATATATATTGTTACGACAGAAACGCCCTCTATAGTTTTTTTTTCTTGTGACCATGTGACATAGTTGGATCCTTTTGTTTTCTTTTGCTTATCTGCGTGACCAGGTGATGATAAATAATGTATTTTTGCAGTTTGTTTGCGTGACCAGGTGTTGTGAATAAATTATTTCTTTTGCCGTATATAAACCTTTACACGTGCCACGTGTAGAGCGTCGTCGGATATCCACGTCCACGGAGCGGAGCCTCTCAGTTTTGAAGACAGAGCCCGGTTTTGACTGGCTTTTGTCTGAGTCGACTTGCTGGTGCTGAAAACTATGACTGCGTTCTGGAAATAACTTTGTGTAGCTGTAGACGTCTAAAGAAGTTCTAGTAACTTGCCTGTGAGTACATCCTGTAATTAAGAAACGTCTTAGTGGTAAGAGTTTCTTGTTGTGACTTCCACGTGGATTATTGTCTGAACTTGTGCGTCAAACTGCTGAATATTGTCTGAACCTGTTTGTCCAGCTCTGTGGCTGTTTCCCGTGGACTGACGCGTCGCGGAACGGAGTGGGCACTGAGAACCAGCGTGACTACAGTGAGGAGAGAGCTCTCGTCGTCGGGTCTGTGAACATTCTGTTAATTTTCTAAAGTTTAAACAAGTTTTTTTGTTCATACCTGGTCACGCTCGTAGTACAAATAATTTCAATATTGTAAATAGTTGTTTCTTTTGCTGTCATTGCGAGACACTCTGTGATTAAATAAGGATAAGACATTTTTAACCATATTATTGTGTATAGTTTCCTTTGTTTGACCATCTTTTGTTGCGGCCAGCGGGTCTGTTTGGAGTCGTTTCACTTGTTTAAAAAAAGCATTAGACGACCACATTCATTTTTGCCTTGTCGACTGCTCGTGGTCGTAACAAATTGGGGGCTCGTCCGGGATCCAGTTAAACTCCAGTTTCGTAATTCTGCGAAATACTTGAGTTTTGTTATTACTAGATGGTCAAAAAAAGGATTCATCGTTATATCGTTTTGATATTTTTCATTATAATGGCTACCGCGCAAGAGAGTGTAACTATTGAAGAATTAAGGGGAATGAAGAAAGCTGACTTAAAAAGTTTAGCAAATTCTGTCGGAGTTGAAGTCTCCCCATCGATGCGCAAAGCAGAAATTTTTAACCTTCTAGCTACCGAATTTGAATTAGAGTTTCCTGAAGCAGGGGTTGAGACTGAGAAGGAAACAAACAATGAGGTTGAATTGGCTAAAATTGCATTAGAAAGAGAGAAAGAGTTGCGTAAAAGAGAGCTAGCAATATTACAGGCAGAGAGAGAAAAGGAAAGGGAACAATTTGAAATAAGGAGGTTGGAACTGGAATTGCAATTAAGTCATGTAGATCCCAAAGGAAATCTAAAGGTTATTAAATCCGAACCTACTTTTGACGTTACTAAATATATCAAACTTGTACCAAAATTCTCTGAAACTGATGTGGAAACGTATTTCTTGGCATTTGAGAAAGTAGCGAATTGTTTAAATTGGCCTGTTCGTTACTGGACCATTTTGTTACAGAGTGTACTGGTGGGAAAAGCCCAAGAAATCTTTTCATCTTTATCTGATGTTCAGTCTCAGGATTATGAAGTAGTCAAGAAAGCCATTTTATCAGCGTACGAGCTAGTACCAGAAGCGTATCGCCAGAAATTTCGTAATTTGCAACGGCAGTCCACACAGACTTATGTTGAATTCGCCAGAGAAAAAGAGCTCCTGTTGATAAGTGGTATAGGTCTCTCCAGAAAGAGAAAGAGTTTGAAAACTTGAGAGAAATTGTTTTAATGGAGGAATTTAAAAACAGTGTTCCTTTAGATATTAAAACTCATTTAAATGAACATCAGGTGTTCGATTTAAATCGAGCAGCTGTGATTGCCGATGATTATGAACTAACTCATAAAATTAGCAATACCTCCTATGTTCCTAAATGGTCAAAAATGAAAGATAAGAATAGTCAGAAGTCTGCAATACAAACGCAGGGTGGTAGTGATAAATCAGCAAGGGCAGGGCAAACTAACCGTGAAAGCAAAAATAGAAATTCAGGATTTGGTAAAGGGCCCGTTTGTTATCATTGTGGTAAAGTAGGGCACACATTAAATCCCAATGTTTCAAACTTAAAAGGGAGGAAAATCAAAAGTCTGCCACCAAGCCCATAGCCTTTGTTAACATCGCACCCAGCTGTGATAATCCACTTCCCGATAGATTACATGAGTTGAACACCTCTTCTAAGATTGCCGCTAAATACACAAACGACGGTCGTCTTGATGATATTGTACCTGAAAGTTATAAAGATTTTATATCAAAGGGAGAGGTCAAGTCCATTTCTGGCAGTGACGTCACACCAGTGGTAATTCTCAGAGATACAGGGGCAGCACAATCATTGATGTTATCAAATGTTTTACCTGGAAATACTGCCAATGTTGTTAGTGCTAGTGTGCTGATAAAGGGTATAGATGGTAATTATGCACCCGTTCCTCTGTATGATATTCACTTAAAGTCTGATCTTATTTCTGGTAAAGTAACTGTAGGGGTAGTTCAAAGTTTACCCGTAGAGGGCGTCGATTTCCTCCTTGGGAATGATTTGGCTGGGAGTAAGGTGTGCACTTCCCCTATTGTAACAGTGAAACCTAACACTAAAGATGAGACTGAAAGCTTAGACCATGAATATCCAGGTATATTTCCGTCCTGTGTATTAACCAGGTCTATGACGCATAAAGCAAAGCAAAATGAAGCCGAACCGGATAGTTTTTCTGAGGATGGGGTCTGGCTTGCTGAAACTTTCTTTAATAATTTAGACGATTCTCATGATGATTCTACAAAATTGACTTTTGATAAGAATTCTCTAATTAGAGAGCAGAGATCTGATCAAACATTACAGTGTCTATTGTCTACTGCTTGTACTGAAGCAGAGGCTGATAAACTTCCAGAGTGTTATTACATTAAGGCAGATGTACTGATGAGAAAATGGAGACCCCCTAGAGTTGTCGCCGATGACATGTTGTCTGTCAAACATCAGATAGTTGTGCCAAAGTGTTATCGTTCTGAAATATTGAAATTAGCTCATGATGTTCCCATGGCAGGACATGTAGGTATAAGAAAGACTCTAAGTAGAATCAGGGACCAATTTTATTGGCCAAAATTGCGTACTGACGTAGTAGAGTACTGTCGAACATGCCATGCATGTCAAATGATAGGTAAACCACAGCCTGCCATTAAGCCAGTCCCTTTGATACCAATACCAGCCTTTGATGAGCCATTTACGAAAATACTGATTGATTGTGTCGGACCCCTCTCGAAAACCAAATCAGGTAGTCAATATTTGCTGACTATAATGGATATATCTACCAGATATCCCGAAGCCTTTCCCCTGAGGAAAATTAATGCGAAAGCAGTAATAGAAGCTCTCACCCAGTTCTTTACGAGATATGGGTTACCAAAAGAAATACAATCTGATCAGGGAAGCAATTTCATGTCTGGTATATTCCAAGAAGTGATGCATCAACTAGGAATAAAGCAATTGAACTCGTCTGCCTATCACCCACAGTCACAGGGAGCCCTTGAAAGATACCACCAAACTCTCAAAAACATGTTAAGGGCTTACTGTTTGGAGAATGAGAGTGACTGGGATAAAGGAATTCCATTTGTGCTATTTGCTGCAAGGGATGCAAAAAACGAGTCGACCGGCTTTAGCCCATTTGAATTAATATATGGACATGAAGTTAGGGGCCCTTTGAAGTTTGTGAAAGACATGTTTCTTAATGAAATTCATGAGAACAATATTTTAGATTATGTCAGCTCATACAGAGAGAGACTTTATAAAGCTTGCGATTAGGCAAAGAAACACTTAAAGTCAACCCAAGAAACTATGAAGGCACAATATGACAAAACCAGTAAAGAGCGTACATTCAGACCAGGTGATGATGTGTTGGTTTTGCTGCCTATCATTGGTGATCCTTTGTCAGCTAAATTTAGTGGTCCATATAAAGTGGAGAAGAAATTAAATGATGTAAATTATATCATTAGCACTCCTGATCGTCGTAAAGTCCGTCGGGTGTGCCATGCTAACATACTTAAAAGGTATTATAAAAGGGAGAATGGGCCCTCCTTACAAAAGGCAAGTTGTGCCACAGTTGTGGTTGACCGAAGTGAAAATGAAGCAAATGAAGAGAATGTAGAAATTCAATCTACAAAATTGTCGAACTCTGACATTTTAGCTGATTTAAATGTGAAATTGGGTCATTTGTCGGATGACAAAATAAAGATGTCACCAAACTTATTAACGATTATCCAAGACTTTTTACTGATGAGCCCGGATGTACATCTTTAACATCCCACGACGTTGATATTGGTGACGCTAAACCTATAAAGCAAAGTCCTTACAGAGTAAATCCAACAAAATTAGCACAAATACGAGAAGAGGTCCAGTATCTGTTAGAACACAAACTTATTGAACCAAGTGAAAGTAGCTGGAGCTCCCCTATTATACTTGTGCCAAAAGCAGGCGGATCAGTAAGATTCTGTGTCGACTTTCGTAAAGTTAACTCGGTAACACGTACAGATTCTTATCCTATCCCACATATCGAAGATTGTATAAATAAAATTGGGAAATCCATATATGTAACAAAAATCGACCTACAGAAGGGCTATTGGCAAGTCCCTTTAACTGATCGCGCCAAAGAGATTTCAGCTTTTGTTACACCTGATGGGTTGTATCAATTTCGAGTCATGCCTTTCGGAATGAAAAACGCACCGGCTACTTTCCAGCGTTTAATGAATAAGTTAATATTTGGTTTACATTTTTGCGTGGTGTATCTTGATGACCTTTTGATATACAGTATGTCTTGGAAAGATCACCTTAGTCATCTATCTGAGATATTTCAGAAGCTTGATAGAGCCGGACTAGTAGTTAATCTACAAAAAAGTGAGTTTGCAAAAGCCAAAGTTACATATCTTGGACAGACCATAGGTCAGGGTGCTGTGGCACCGCAGCAATGCAAAGTACAGGCCATTGTTCAATTCCCCGTACCAACTTCTAAGCGAGAAGTCATGAGATTTTTGGGGATGTCTGGCTTTTACCGTAAATTTTGTGCTAACTTTAGTAGCATTGTTGCCCCACTTACAGACCTTTTGAAAAAAAATGTAAAATTTGTATGGTCTGCAGCATGTCAAGAAGCTTTTGATAAAATCAAAGCACTTTTAATCAATAAGCCAGTCCTGGTAGCACCCGACTTCAACAAACAATTCAAATTGGCCATTGATGCTAGTGATGTTGCTGTTGGTGCTGTATGTTTACAAGAGGATGAATATGGTTTAGATCATCCTGTAGGCTATTACTCTAGAAAACTCAACAAACATCAGAAAATTTACTCCACCATTGAAAAGGAAGCATTGAGTCTAGTGTTGGCACTACAACACTTTGAAATCTATGTTACTAATGGAGTTGATGATATTATTGTGTACACCGACCATAATCCACTTGTCTTCTTAGACAAATTTAAAACGAGAAGTCAACGTTTATTTCGATGGAGTTTATTACTACAGCCATATCCCTTAAAAATTGTGCATATATCTGGCAAAGAGAATGTTATTGCCGATACTCTGTCAAGGATATAAAACCAGAGTTTTGCAATATACTTGTGTCATTTTCAATCCTTTTACAGCTATGTATGAGAATTAACTTATAGTAATTGTTGTAATTCTTCTGGAAAAACAAAACAAAACAAACGTCACTATGGCGACGTTTCTTTTTTTGAGGGGGAGGTGTTACGACAGAAACGCCCTCTATAATCTTTTTTCTTGTGACCATGTGACATAGTTGGATCCTTTTGTTTTCTTTTGCTTATTTGCGTGACCAGGTGATGATAAATAATGTATTTTTGCAGTTTGTTTGCGTGACCAGGTGTTGTGAATAAATTATTTCTTTTGCCGTATATAAACCTTTACACGTGCCACGTGTAGAGCGTCGTCGGATATCCACGTCCACGGAGCGGAGCCTCTCAGTTTTGAAGACAGAGCCCGGTTTGACTGGCTTTTGTCTGAGTCGACTTGCTGGTGCTGAAAACTATGACTGCGTTCTGGAAATAACTTTGTGTAGCTGTAGACGTCTAAAGAAGTTCTAGTAACTTGCCTGTGAGTACATTCCTGTAATTAAGAAACGTCTTAGTGGTAAGAGTTTCTTGTTGTGACTTCCACGTGGATTATTGTCTGAACTTGTGCGTCAAACTGCTGAATATTGTCTGAACCTGTGTGTCCAGCTCTGTGGCTGTTTCCCGTGGACTGACGCGTCGCGGAACGGAGTGGGCACTGAGAACCAGCGTGACTACAGTGAGGAGAGAGCTCTCGTCGTCGGGTCTGTGAACATTCTGTTAATTTTCTAAAGTTTAAACAAGTTTTTTTGTTCATACCTGGTCACGCTCGTAGTACAAATAATTTCAATATTGTAAATAGTTGTTTCTTTTGCTGTCATTGCGAGACACTCTGTGATTAAATAAGGATAAGACATTTTAACCATATTATTGTGTATAGTTTCCTTGTTTGACCATTCCTTTGTTTGACCATCTTTTGTTGCGGCCAGCGGGTCTGTTTGGAGTCGTTTCACTTGTTTAAAAAAAGCATTAGACGACCACATTCATTTTTGCCTTGTCGACTGCTCGTGGTCGTAACAATATATATATATATATATATATATATATTAATATATATATATATATATTATACGATAATTAAATATGCGTAAATATGTGTGTGTTTACGATACAATTATATTATTACGAAAGGAACATCGCAGAGTCGTAATTTACAGCACAGAACAAGACATTGCAAGGTGTAAATTTGCTATAAATACAACGAAACTTTCCTATCTTTTTTTCCCTAGATTTTCCTGCTCTGAATCAGCGTAATTTTATGGTGCCTGACATTGTGAGCCAAGTCAGTTGACAATAGTGAAAATAGCTGGAATTTCATGTAAACATGAACGTCTGCGTCATTGAAAAGACGAGCTGTGGTAATTTGTGCTGTATACCGGGTACAGAAGATTAAACCGAGCGAGACTTGATAAGTTTATACCAACGTCTTGGCATTTCCTTCTATCTTACTAATGAACATCGGCCTCAGTCGATTAGGACAGGGCTTTCTTTATCTTGTATTTAGTCGGCAAAACTGAAGATAAGTGGACACAGAGGATTTACGTTTGAAAATTAAGTGAGTTAGGGAGTCCATTAATACATTACTCTTTACTTGGAGCCCTAAGAAAATATGTTTTAGTTCGCAGCCACAGGTGTGTGGGCTAATCTATAGTCGACCTACCCAGTCTAACATGTTTCCTATTGTACCACCACCACCAAACACAAAATAGCATCTCACCGACAGGAATGGTTCGTCCATCGATTTTATCGGCAAATCCAGCAAAATAACGAAAAAGGTTGCTTCCGTCCTCTGCCCCTTCCAATGCTTCACAATATCGCATGCCGTTGTCAAGGCTTTCAAGTGCCTAAAAAATAAGTCACAATTTTTCCAGTGTTACCGTTTAAAATGCAAAAGGAGAGGTTTAAGTATCCTAATGCTAGCACGGATACGGTTATAATACCAGATGTTATTACGTATTTTTATCCTTACTCAAGAGTACGCCATCTCGTGGCTACCAAAAATTATGTCTAAATATCTACAGCCTGTGTGTGTCTAATCGTCAGATGTTGTTATTGATGATTGAATACAGCCTGAACTATAATATATGTAGTCCGGACATCAGAGCCACAACAAAAAAACAAGTTCATGAACAAATAAACGTAAACAAACAAATAAACAAACTGACAAACAAATAAACAAACAAACAAACAAACTAACTAACTAACTAACTAAGTAATACAATGACTTCAAACAAATGTGTATCACCGATTTGAACCA
Source organism: Ptychodera flava (assembly GCF_041260155.1). Classification (NCBI taxonomy): domain Eukaryota; kingdom Metazoa; phylum Hemichordata; class Enteropneusta; family Ptychoderidae; genus Ptychodera; species Ptychodera flava. The sequence continues at coordinate 10,505,086 of NW_027248280.1, read as the reverse complement.
GGTCAAGATCTACACTGCACTGTAAGGGAGGTAGAGAAAACCATGACAATTATTTTTCTGTAAAGAGGAGTTGAATGCACACAATTAGCATCTAGTTAGAGCATGAAGCTAGAAACGGACTTAGCTCAACGTTTAAAGCTTGTGGTAGACTGGCCCAAGTTGCCTGGCTTTTCTAGGTAGCTGAGTAACCAACGCGTACACCCCCACGATCTAGGCAACAGCCTACCATAAGCGCGACGGTCTGCTGATGATTTGTCCTTCAATTTCCTATATGTTTTGATACTTATGTGCCTATATACTTGGAGCAAGTCTAAGCTTTTGGCAAGCTGTTAGAGAACACAAACTGACACCTGATCTGAAGCACTTCCTTGAACTGATATGACACTATCCAACTTGAACAGTTTGGCAGCGATTTGCTGCAGTTCTGTAACCCCCAATCCCGACGATTTCCCTCTATTCTCGCCGCGGAGCATCCGGGTTGTTGCGTCGCGATTAACGATTGAGTCATTTTTGCTTCGTACCACGACGAGAACAAATGATCGAAGTTCGTATTTTTCGACGGCTTTACTATACAATATATAGTTTCAGTGTACATGAACGTTTACTTCTACTCTATGTCACATACTTTCTGTATCGTTCGCTGTCTTGTAGCGTCTGATCTGAAGCCACCTCTACTGTAGAACCCACTGAGAAGGAACTTGTTATGACGTGTCAAACGGCACTTTGTAATAGTATACCAGCTCTTTATAACTTAGAACTTAATTACGGGCATGTTTAACATTAACATCTGACCAGTACATAGGGTTCATTACAAATGCTGAAGGCAGCCATTTTATCCATCCACGTATGCGTTTCGTGAAAGTGTCAAAATATTGAGCTGATCTTACATTTGTAGATAAACATCGAGAACAGTAGTATTAGTGGACCAGGGGAAATCCTAACAAGGCCAGTTTCTGTATGAGGAACAGGTGGAATGTTAAGTCAACAAAAAATCGTTATTGGATAATTTGGAAATCCAATCATCTGAATGATCGTGTTACCTATAATATCGATCTACTTCCTTTTTTGCCATAAAATCACACATTACCGTAATATTGCTCGTATTATCGCAAAATTCTGTTCTCCAGATAACTACCATTCTACGGTAAACACTGGTTTCGGCATCGCTGAGGAAATGATACTCTTACTTTTGCACGTAAAAAAGTATAATTGCCATTTAAAGTCAAAATGTGTTGCCATCCCTTTATTGTCCGTCAAACATAACCTTTTTCTGAAAACAAAACAAATGCGAGGTAATGTATTGTAAGCCGAGGTTTTGGAATCTCATAGGCATTTTCATCATGAATTTTATGATTTGTCTATCATTTTACAACCATGTTAAGCCGCTTATCAATCACACGGTCATCGGGGATCCGGATCCCTTGCCCGAAGAAACATCGCTTGGCTAGTGAAGGTTCTGAATCTTCTGATAAATCCGATTCAAGTGACTGTAGAGCTCCGGCGTGCCTAATGATTCTGATATACTTATCATTATCGTATACAAATTTACTGTTAACTCTTCTCTCAAAGTAAGTGTTATATAAAATGATCGAGTAACAAATATCACCCAGAAAAGTATTCCGTCCAAAAATATTTTTTTCGAACTTTGTCATTATACATTTCGGACTTAAAATAGCTTATTAAGAGCAGAGCGTCCGTGGATGAGGTTCCAGCAAAAGTTTATGACGTGAGTAAATTACCTCCTTTATTCTTATAAAGTTTTTATTTCCTTGTGCTTATATGATGGTGATCATAAAAATAACAACAACGATAAAATCGGCGTCTATACCTTCATTCAATGTCATTATGACTATACTTGTACATTTTGCTTTTCAAGTTTAGCAAAGCGTACTTGGTCAAACTTACAGTATTCCCAAAACAATTTAGTTACATTTGCTCTCAACTTACCGATAAAACACACTAGAGTAGCGGCCTGGGGAACAAAGAGTTGACCAGTTTAAAATAAATCACTTCTACAGGTATTTCTCTGAATAGTTTAAAATTAACAGTAAAGTATCACGATTATTATCACATACCAAAGTCAAAGCAAGTTTGTCGCCTTCCAGCAGAAAATACCGATATTTATACTCTGGTCGTTCTACGTCACGACAACCGCGTCTATATCATCGATTTTGGTCCACCGCATTATTTTTTCTTCGATCTTCGATGTGCTCGTCAACGTAAACAAACAACATGGCGGCCCGTAGTCCTCCCGCGATCTCCCGCGATAAAAATATTGTCAGACGTGAAAATTTGTAAAAGTCAGTCATAATACATCCACTTAGCAAATTCTGAGTCCTTATGTGTTAGTTTTGTTACCAATATGGGGAATCGTATCCGTACAGACCCCACCTCTGCAAGAATTTTCGAGGCACAGAGTACTTTCATGCGATAATATGCAGTTTCCACAGCAAGGGCGCACGCTAAGCCTCTTAAAGCTTGTCACATTAATGACAGTGCGTTCCGTAAGTGTAGCAACCAGAGTACTGTCCGACGCTACGTTACACAGTGTTGGCGCTGTTGAGATTCAGTAGATTTTTGTTCTCGAAAAATGATAACTTTGCTATCTTTGAAATCGTGTAGAACTTCGCAAAAGGCACGCGTTGTGCGAGGCCATCTTGGATTTGCTCCGAACACAAACTTAAGCGCCGTGTTCCTCGCCTAAGCAACCGACGACTAGATGATTGACAACTCGCCACGGCATATTAATTTTATTCTAAAAGTAGTTCAGAAGTTTAAAAGCCGAATTGTTGTTGAAAACCCCTTTTATTTTGCAAAAAGTAATCAATTCTTGGCTTGTGCATGTGATAAATATATTATTCCCTATTTTTTCGTTCGGATCGGAAAATACTCATGACGTGATGACCGTGTCACCGCTAGTCTTTGAGGCGTGGTGACACGGTCATCACGTAATGAGTATTTTCCGTGCTGAACAAAGAAAAATACTACGGAATAGTATTTAGATACCACACCAGATCAAGTTCATATTCTTTTCGTTCTCTGGCCTTTGGTTCTCATATACAACATTCATTCCTGATTTCAGGAGCTTAATCTTGGAATTATATTCCATTTACTATTTAGTACACAAGCCAATGCTTACGGGCTTTCAAAAAAGGTTAAATTTACCTGTACTCAAAACTCGACGGCTAAGGGTACTTTATATTCTGTTTGCTGTACTTTTTGATTTATGTGGATTTTCTGCTAGTCCTGCATCGATTGTTGTATTGGCTTACATTATTTTAGTATTATTTTCGTCTACTTTAACTTGCGTACATGAATGGAAATTAGGTTTTAACTATTTTGTGTAATAATCAGCAAGTTATTTTCATTTTTTTAAAATGTTGGTTTCATTGTTTTATTTGTGTATATCCTCTGTTTTTGTTTTCATAAATAATTTGCCAAATAAATCAAATTAAACACAAAAAACAAGTATCGTACCACTACATCCAAATCTCCGAGTGATAAAAAATGCTGATTTGACGATTCAATAAATAAATGAAAGAACCAAAGTTGGATAAGACTTAATATAAGATATGTACGGCAAAAAAGAATACAAATTATACTAAGTAAATAAAAATGCTTAGCACCGATGTTTGAAAAGGTGTCGAGGAAAATGATTATTTATAACTTACAGCCAAGTATTCTTTTTCCCGTTCAATCAAATCTGCAAGTTTGTACAGAAGTTTTCCCCTTGCAAAAGGATCCATGTTTCTCCACGGCGAGCCAAGCTGAAATGCTTTTCTGGCAGCCCTCACTGCAATATCAACATCGGCCTAACACAGAATAAAATATATTACCGACGTCATTGTAGATGTACTCAAAGTCAATCGTCTAATCGCTAAATTACGGTTTTAAACAAATAAAAATATATTATCGATGTCATTATGACATTTTTTGACAGTGATCATACTCAGCAGTTGTCCGATCTTCCAGTTAAGGTAACACATAATACGTTATATTACTGATGGCATTATGAAAACAATGTATGTACTCAGCGTGTATATCCGATGAATATCAAAGAGTAAACTTGCATTGAGTATTTTAATATTGCACAGTTAACAGCCGTACATCTCATTGAACCAGAACGTATGAATCTGATGACATTTCAAGAAGACTGCTGTAACACAAACTGTGTAATGGTAATGGAATATTCGAAATATATCATCAAACTTATACAAATAATGCATTATTGTACGGCTGGTCATGCACAATTCTAAAAGAATAATTTACCAGCCACTGTTGCGATTTAAGTATTTCTTCTCAGTTAACATTTTACGTGGAAGTTACAGTTTGGCTTTACTGAGGAAACATAAAGTATTCTAAGTGTTAATATTTTATGCCAAGACTTTCAACATGCATATTTCATCAGACTTTGAACAAAACTGAATCAGGTCATCCCTGGGAAAATTTATACCCGAAATTTTGCACGGGTGGCTTTGAGACAAATGATCGTTTTCAAGAAAACCTTAACAAAGTGTATGAAAAAATTCAAAATTGCATTTTGCAATCTTCTGAAAATTTTTAACCATCTTAATGAGGACATTGCTCGAAAGTTTCATATTATATTAAAATTTACAGTTGTCACACTGTAGTTATATTAGAGATATCTAAAAACAGGAAATGACATGAAAAGCGACCATGCAAATTTAGTTATTTGAACAAGCTGAATATAGTTATCGGCAGCTATTATGCAAGTAGTTTTAGAGAAGTAAACTTTTGAAAAAGTGGACAAAAACTTGAGAAAAAAAATCAATTTTAACGAATGTGAAGATAACTCATCCACTTTGACAACTATGACACCAGAGAGTATAAGAAAAGACTTGTTCATCAAAAAAGAAGAATAGACTAAAATTTAGCATTTCATTCTCATATCAGTATCTTAGTAAGGTCATTCTTAAAGACTTTTTGTCCGAGTCTGAACATTTTTAGACCAGGGGTTAGCAGTTTTAGTGTGAATTGACGGAACAACGGACAATACGAGCTGAATGCCCGACAAAGTAGGCCCCGTGTCTCTGACAGCGGAGCTATCAACTCGGAGGAAAGCTAATTATCCATGGTGGTTGAAGATTTGTTATATAAATAGTGCAAATGACCTTATCCGCTTCTTGAACATCACAGATCTTCTCTCCAGTTGATGGGTTGATGGTTGGAAATGTTTTACCACTTGTTGAGTTAACAAACTCATTGTTGATGAAGAGCTGTAATAACATGCATGAAAAGAAATGAATATGTTTCATACAAACCATATTTCATACAAACTAATATTAATACATGTATTATGAGTAAGTACATTAAATTTTGTGTAAGCACGAACTTCTTGTTGACCGATGCCAGACACTAATAAAGTAAGTTTGTGATATTTTCATGCGTAGAGGCTGATGTTAACAACTATTTCATCAGACATTTCGTTTTTTAAAATATCCATTTTAAACTGAAAGGCATTCATAAAACATTTACACTGAAAGACATAAGAAAAAGTGCAAATGAACTCAAATGATATTAATGGCCACATATGACAAGGTATGTTGATTTTGTTCTCACAAACTTCAGAAAATAGAAGAGTCCAAGCAGTTTAGTGCATGAACTTATCTTGTAGCCTCGACTTGCGGAATTCATGGTTATTTTGCAGTCGTAAACGACAGTCTTTATACAAGTTTCAGAACGTAAACTCCTTCATCGTTGGGTCAGTGTTTGACTACAGCACTGGAAAGAGAATATCTTTTTCACCTACATGGTATGATCGGGCAGGTGATACATACCTACGCAGTTCGACGAAATTTAGGCTACAAACTATTAGCCTTAGGCTGGTTGCGAATCCAAATCACGAACATGCCCGTGAGAAAGACAGTTAAAAATCACTAATTCATGCAGATGATTCGGGAACATTTTCACAATTTCAAGAAAAAATAAGTGATTTTACTCATACGAACATGTTTCACAGGACGAATGTCAATGTTTCGGGTTGGTCTCCCTTGTCCTAAGTGAGATTAGAATAGCCTGCGATTCAGATACTTAGCGTCTGAAAGCCGGGAAATCCTCGAATATCGTGCCTTAAGTACAGAATATGCGGAAAGCACAAACTGTAAGCGGCAAATTTGTCCTGGCAAGAAGTTTAACGAAGACTGCATTGACAGCTATTATGGCCTTTTTTGACACCGTGGCGCAAAGCACCAAAAATGTCCTATCTTGCCACAATTTCTGTGTGTGTATCCGTCTGTCTGTCCGTCTGTCCGTCCGTCCTTCCGTAGACAGATTTTGTTTCACTCATAACTTGAGAACCCCTGAGTCCAATTATGTGAAATTTGGTATGTAGCATTGTTATTATAAGATCTAGATCTGATTAGATTTTGGTGGGTGTGGCTTATTAATTAAATGCTCATCATGGCTCAATTTCAATATACATGTACTGGTAAGAAACGTGCCAAGTATGAGTTACGATTTTTTTTGTATAGCGCCATCTAGCGGTGAGAATTATCTGAACTTTGGATCTGGTACCGTCCTTGTCACTGCTATCACAGTCCCTGTGCTCCTATATCATCTTTTCCCGGTGCACGATTGTAATCTTGTACTTGAAAAAGAACTACATCCAATTCATAAAGATTTACTGTGTACATCATGAAAACCTCATCATGAATACTGATATGAGGGTGATCATTTTTGGAATAAAATAACTGTAACAAGTGCTGTTTTGGAAATCCGTATGATCCGAGTCACATGTCTGACAGACTAAGTACGAACATGCGACGGCTTCTGAAAGCACTCAGTGTGTAAGCGAGTGGGAATTTTCTGAGCATTTGTTCTCGTTTAATTTGGCAAATTATCAGCAAATACCACAATACTTCATGGTAACCCTTTCTTCAGTGAAAAATTTTGATGCAAAATCGTGCATCGGCGAGAGTGGCCGCCATGTTTTCAACTCTCTATTTTAGCATAAGCATAAAGAGACTGAAAATATTCATATATGAATAGTCCATGATTCGAGCGTTATTTTCGTGTTTTTCGTTTGAATTTTGGCCGAATAGTCGCTTTTTAGTGGGTTTTGAATTTTTTTAAAGCATCTAAAAACATCAAAATGACTTTTAATCAACAAACAAAAGAAAAAGTAAGAAATTTAATTATTATTATTATTATCTACAAAATGAAAATATTTTCGACAAGCTGAATCATGCAGCTCAAAAGCGAACGATCAATGTTTTGGACGAGTGTGAGCGATTTTCGCGGGGATTCCCCAGACCTATCATCGTTCATAGCTGCGGCGCTCGAAAACGCAGCCAGTTTCTGTGGAACGGGATGATAATTTTCTTTCAGGCGAGGCGTTTCAAGTCACTCTTCCGAAAAAATTACGTATTATGATCAGTTGTTGTTTTACCGTTTCATGACACATTTTTTTATTCAATCACTTATTGACCTGAAAAACAACGATATTTAGTACTCTTTTTCAACAGACTTTAGTAAGTAGTCAAAATACTTTCGTTTTCAAAGTACATTTTGAGTGAACTTTGTAAATTAACACCCTGAATCATACTGTAATGTTTTGCTTGGAATTTTGTTGCTATTGAGGTTTATTCGTAGTTTTTCATAATGATTGCTTAAGTTAGTTGTTTTTGTGTTCCTTACCATCATCAAACATCGACAAGTATAAAACTAGCCCTATAATCACATAAAGAGCTTTGTTAACCAATCAATTACTTTTGTTTGTTCTTGATATGTCATTAAAATATTTGTTCCCAAAGAATGACTGCATTCAGTGTTTCATTGCATTAAATTTCATTTCCCACTGCACTGTTTAATGTTCGATTAGTGATAAATATAGTTAAATGTTTCGGATGTGACATTTAACTATATTCATCAATAATCGAACATTAAACCCCCATGCAGATTTAATCCAAAAATTTAGTAACATATTTATATAATTATTGCAATTTTAAAAGAAGCTTAGGGCAAAAGACAGAAATAACGCCTCATAATCTTCTCAACCCCTCAGTTGATCCCGATCCTGGGCCTCTTCGAGCCGAGGGTTTAACTGAGGATTTTCAAAGTTTAATTATAGGTGTTAATCAGAAGTGTAAACAATATGCAAACTGCACATTTTAGGTCTACGGTATTTTTAGACTGATGTCTCATTTCATAGCTATTGAACTAAAGCAAGTAATAAGTTCCTCCATAAAAGACGGATTACCGTTTAATCTACACGGCAGCTTTTCCCCACACAGATTTAGTCGTCGTGGGTATGGCCCAAGTCGGCCATACCCACCACGTCTATTAAAATCCACGACTTTACTTTTCTTGTTTACGCACACATTTTATCGATGGAAATCTGGGGAATAGCTATTACATCAGGTTGACAACCCCCACAAGTGGGCAGCGAATTAAAGATTACTCTTTGCATGGAGCTAGCACCATGCTCTTTGTAAGACCGTTGCGATTCCGAATAAAGCAAGACAAATTTGTTTGTTTCACGAATTTCCCTACAATTACAACACTAACTTTCATCAAACAGGGAAATCTATGCAGACCTACCAAAGCTGTTTTTAATGACATTCGAAACACAATGAGCATGCAATGACCAAGATATTCCTCAATGCTTGCCGTATAGCATGGAGGTACTGGCTCCTACGGTGGCCCCTGCACGCCACGGAACTTTATCACTTTTGAATTTAAACTCTTATTTTTCACGACAATATCGTTAATATTTGTAAGAGATTTTATTCCTCCGTCCCGAACTTTCGATTTTGTAAGGGAAACTTTATATTGTAATAAAATATTTTAAAAAACTTTGAACAAAAAAAATTAACTTTTAAAATATAAACTTAACTGTACCTTAAACAAAATTTTTTTTCTCAAAAGTGTTTTGAATTTATATTTGTTTTGAGAACATATAGTACGTCTGATATATCTGTTCATCCGACAGTGTACCGTAGAGTCATACATCGAATCAAAAATATAAACTTAGGGGTTCTACGTTTTTCAAAGTAAAATTGTTCATTCAAAAACTTAAAGACATCGCGACTGAGTCCAACAGCGGCGCAAGAAATTTCATTTTCTAGTTTCTCTATTGAATCCCACGTCAAGTGGTCAAGAATTCCTAGCTTAGTTCTGTATGTGAAGGCGAGGCTGTGCCCCGATGAAGGAGATTGCATAAATCATGAATGTACAGTTCATTTTCTCCCGACTTCCCACATTACGGGAAATGAAACAATAGTGCACTTATTTTCTTCAGAGTTGCGAGGATGTCCATCTTTATGCCGTTTAAAACTCGATGTAAAGAAGGAATTTAATATGTAATTTTTCGCTTTTTTTAAAGACTTTACAACTTATTGTAAATGTACGACTTCTAACTTTCTTTACACTTTAAAATGTAACTAGTTTATGGATAACAATGCGGGACGAATAGCTTGAAAGACGGATAGTGTTACGGGATATTTTATCCCACACAAAGGTTAATGAACCTAGCGGTCATCGACACCAGTAAAATGGTTCAACAAGATCTCAACAATCAGTCGATATGCATATTTGAGACAAACGCACAATAATGCTTATTACGTTTAACGAGGATGTTTACGGAAGTCTGGATGAAAACTGGAATATATTTGAATTACATTAAGAATACTAAAGGAATATGATGATTTCACGTGATGGGTTTTGCAACGTGTCACAGTGAAGTTTGAATATTAATTGTGACACTCATGTTTATGATTGGATGTATCATTTTATTTTTAATTCATGTCTATCGTATGATCAATGTCATGCCTTAAAAATAATGTTTATCAATACACTGAAGATCCCCTGGTACTTCTCGGCAGGCCAAGGCGAGTAATTGAGAAGAAAATATTCCCCCAATGAAAGAACTAATATTAACAATTGTCAAACTACTGAAAGCGAAACACAATCTGTCATTTTTAGGAATGGAGCTGGTTTCAGATAAATGGAGCTAATTTCAAATAAGTGTCAGGTTGTAATATGAAAATAGCTGGAAGACGAATGAACTGCTCTCGTGAACGGAGGGTTGCCGAAAGAAATTAGAAAAAGCTTAAGTACGATTGTAGTGAGTGATTTGATCTATGAAATTTGTCGAGAACAATACAGTTTGTTTTAGACATATAGCATTTTATTTAGTTTGATTTTTAATTCAACCTCAAATTCAAAAGGTTCACAATAGATCGGAAGTTGACGGTTTGTGTTTTCTGCAATGGTACACTGTAAAAATAGCGGACGCCAGACGCGTCTTTACGCGTTCAAATTGTAGATGTCAGTGTTCAAATATGAACGGCTAGTGTTCATATTGTTAACACTAGTGTGCATATTATTAGCAATGATGTTCTAAACCTGAACACGTAGTGTTAACAACCATCTCCTTCAAGTGTTCAAAAACTCAGCATGGCAGAAATTTTGCAATACTGTAAAACAATTAACAATCTTTAGTTTTTTTTACTTTACTATAGTTACATTAAATTTACCACTGCATTGCTGTTAGGCAAATGTACACGGATTTTGATGTAACGAATTTCCCACTAAGCTAAAAATATCTCCGGTCTAAAATTACTGAAAGCATGTTTTTTCTAAACAACAAAGTATAAAAAATAATTTTACACGTTTATTACGGGTTGAAATTTGGAAATTTGGAAAAGAAAATCAGACAACCACCATGAACGTTTTAATTTTAACATCGGCGTGCAAGAGGCGTTCTACTCCTGAACACTTGGTGTTCAAGTTTGGAGCCTCTTCTTATCCCGTCATGCATCAAAACGGAAGTTGCGACATTTTTCTTGTAAACGCACGCTGAAGTCGTGATCATGCGGAAGCAAGACCAGAAAGGGTAAGTTTTCTCTCCAAAATAGTAAAAGGTGTTGGATTTTGAAGCATCTGTATTATTATCCTTTGAAATGATTTGTTTAGTACTTTGGAATAGCTAAAATACGCGAAGAAACCCTTTTTCTTTCAGTGGCTTGTATACCATACACGTGCTGTAAATACGCAGCGGAGTTTTGGGCCATGGTGTATCGATCTCACTCGGGTCAAGGGTCATCACCGCAAAACCGTGATCGATATGCCACACACTGCTGTCACAGCTAACACATGTCTTTTAGTAATCACAATCGCACATAAAACATTAGTTAAACGTCGCAGAGTGTACACTCGGTTGTTTCAGAATATGAGAGTTGGCCTTTCTTTTACTTTTCATCAGTTGATGACAAGAAGAAGCCAATATTTTGTAACAGTATCGAAAAGAGGCACTGTATACCAAAGTCACCCCTTTTCCTGAACCTAATAAGGCCACCCTGTCTTTCATTTAAAGTCTCATGTTGCCATAATACCTATTGTTGCATTATTTTCAGGATGTGAAAAGTTGAATTTACCTGGTAATCGAAGAGTTATTACAGAAGCTGATGGTGCAGAAATTGAAGAAGATGAGTGTAGAGGTAGCTGTCTGGAAGCAAGCTTGAAAACCTCAGTTCATCTCTAATGTAGATTTAAACTTCCGAGGGTCAGTAACTGAATTTTGATAAGTTTCTGTATTTTTGTTCTGTTTTTTTTTTTCTATTTTGAATTAATCTAACTTTGGTAGAACGCTATGATCAACTAAATGTTACTGGAGGATAAGTTTTCAAATACGTGAAGTCTCCCTTATCGGATGCAAGAATGGAATGAAGAATTAAAGCAGAATGCGACAGAAAATTCAGAGTGAAAAATGTACACACTGAATTTTGTGAATTTTCTGAAATTTTCACTCTGAATTTTCTGTCGCTTTCTGCTTCAATTCTTCATTGCACCCTTGCATCTGATAAAGGAAACGTCACGTCTGTGAAGGCTTAAGCTCCAGTAACATTTAGTTGATCATACCCTGCTACAAAATCTTAGATTATTTTGTATTGTAGATCAACACGTCTTTTGTTCTCGATTTGTTACTGATTTTTAGCTTTGCTTTTAGCGACGCAGAGCTTATCTAATAGGTGAATGTGAGGCATCGTCCTCAAATTTTTACATCCCAAGCTTTTTCTTCAAAACGGCCAGTACGATTCCTTTGATATTTGGAGTACAGGTTCCCAGAAATTACCCTAATCATATATGTTCAAGTTATGATGAAATACGCAAATTTGTATTTTTGAGGCGAATTTTGCTATTTTTGGCAAAAATCTTCTTCTCTCTTACTGGTGGTTCGACGTCTTCAATATTTGGTAAACATGTCCCTAAGAATGACCTTCGTAAAATTTGTGCTAGTTGTGATGAAATATTCAAATGTTTATATTTCATGGCAATTTTTTTCGTTTTGGTCAAAAAATCTCTACAAATCTTCTTCAAAACTACTTAATGAACAGCTTTGATATTTTTTACATACGTCTCTGCGGATAGCTTTTTCAGATTGTTCAAATGATGCAGAAATATGCAAATTTGTATTTTTGAGACATATAAGACATTTCAGACATTTTCAAGATGTAGGGAATTATCAGAATGTGATATATTCAAGTTAAGATGAAATCTGCAAGTTTTTCTTTTGGGGTCAATTTTTACCATTTTTGGTCAAAAAATTTGTTTCTTAAAAATTACCTGTCTGATAGCTTTGACATTTGCTACACATGTTTTTTTGGGATGATCTCAATTGGATATGTCCAAATCATGGTGAAATCTTCAATTTTTTTTTTGCAGCTTTTTTATTTCCCATTTTTGGTGAGGCCATCCCGAAGTGAACTGTTAGAGATCCTTTACATAACACTGCAAGCTCTTTTGACGTCTTAGTAGCTTGTTGTATTGCTATATTGTTGTTGAAATGGCTAACATTTAGGTTCTTGCCATTGGTTTTAGACTGTCGTTTCCTTTTACAAGTGAGTTTTAGTAAGGACTGAAATGTCTAGGTTCAACAGCAAATGCTTATTGACATACAGAACAATACCTATGAAACGAAGTCAAAATTAGTTAATGTGTTTTTAATTTCTGAGAAGTAGACTTTTGAAATGTCACTGATTTATTTCAGAGTTTATTTAAAGGTATTACAAACAAACAAATCTTTTCGTTCATGAAGGACTTTGTTGGACAAGGAAATGGGTTTTACACCTCCAAGGACCCCTTTACCCACTTTCTGCATGTTGTGTCTTACTGTGAAACTTTGTGACAACTTGACATGTTGTGTTTACTTTAGTGTGGACAACTATGTACCATGTGCATCAGAGAAGCCGTGACTTACCTTTTTCCAAGTTTGCAATTGTCTATACAAGAGGAAATGTCTTAAACTATCTTACAAAAACGGAGTAAACATTTCATACGAGTAAGCCAAATTTTGAGCTTTTTCAAAACAGATATTTTTGTACGTTTTTACAAGTATAAAAATATAACGTAATCCACAATATTTAAGTAAAACATATTTTGTCATTACTTTGTTCATATATTTTGAAAACGATCGACAGCTGAGTGTTTATAAAGATTTTCTTTTGTTTATGTTTTGATAGGAAGGTGTTTACACCGTTGGTGTTTTCCTCTGACAAACTTTACAAAGTGGCCATGTTTATTTTCCCATTTTACACTAAATAATTGTATTTTACTAAACTAATTTTTGTGTATTTTTAGAATAAAATAATTTTACTGAATACCAGTGGTCCGTTATGTTATTTCAAGGCTTGAACACCCCCTGAACGCCAAAAGTTAATGTGTTCAACAAGTGCATATCATGTGTTCAATCCTTTAACACACTTATCGTTGAACGGCGTCCATGCGTTCAAAAAGTGTTACAGCCCTTTGAACGCGTAAATGCGTTCAAATTTTTGAACGCATTTCATGTGCAACGTGTGTTCAGATATGGAACACCATGTGTTCAATATAATGTCTGATGAACACATAGTGTTCAAAATCTGCACACGTGTGTTCAAAAATTGAACGTTGGTTGAACACGTAGTGTTAAATTTCTGAACGTCTAGACGCGTTCAAAAAGTGTTACAAAAAGGCGTTTAATTGGTGTTCTATCCTTGAACACTTAACTTTACAGTGTAAGCATCGATTATTGTGTTCTGTCACTGGAGTAATGACTGTGTTTTATTTTGTTAGATCATACTAATCGGTCTTTAGTTACAGTCGTCGGTAAACTATCAAAATTTTGTTATCAGTGATCTTTGCGTGATTATTGTCACATTTTAAACAGCAGCGGCAACTATGCTAGTGTGCTGCTGGTATGCAGATCGATCTGTGTTATGCAAGGCAGTGATTGTTTCATGTACAGTAATTGTACAATATGTTTTATATGTTATTTGAACGTTGTCGTTTTTGTAAAATGTACAATTTTTATTCACTTTTCTCAGGCTTAATGTAGCCATCAAGGTATGGGCAGACCTCCATGGTGATGCTAAACTGCAATACAGAAGCCGTAAATTGGCTTCACTGTTTGGGGGTACGTCCGGATGCACGCCCGTCGTCATTTTTCACAATGGAGACTCATAGCTTGCATTGTTCACGTTCGAATGCATACCAGCCGTCATTTTTCACAATGGAGACTCATCTCTTGCATTGTTCATCACATTATATTTTTGAGCCAATCTGTCTTGGAATTTGGGGCATAGATCTGCAGAATGAGGTATATTTAAACATGGAAAGAGTAGCAGAAAATCTCTTCAGTGATTGGAGATCTGATCATGGACGTAAAAATGAGGGTTGACTTGAGAATGGATGTGAAAAAAAGAGATGTTTGTGGTCGAGATGACTTTGACTTTGTCACCTTGTCCCAAACCAATGTACCAAGCCACAGTATCTCCACCCGGTACCCACGGACGGTGACCAAGCCTTGCTTCTGTGATCATCATTGGCTGTCATAGTTTCACCGGTTTATACTCTCATAGTTTTTACATTTTTACAGAGCCATTGTCGGTATTATGAATGAGAAATGTAACGCCACAAGGACCATGCCATAATCTATTCACTCTGTCAAGTTATTTCAATATGTTTCCACATGTACTGAAAGAATTTTTCACTAAAAACCGAAGAGAATATATCTGTTTGGCAGGACAGGGATTCACTGGCAGCCCAGGGAAATTGTTCAACCAGGCACAATACATGTGAGTGTATGTCACGGTCCCGTGTCTATGGAGGTAAAAAAGCGAACACGCTGACCAGAAATGTTTTAAGACTGTATTGCAGAGAAAATACACATTTCCCAATACAGATTTGTATTCTACTGCTGCAATGTGTTTATACTGTGTAACCTCAGACCATAGTTTGATGTGCCTCTGGAAATGTAGTCTGCGCTGTGTATAGAGTCCCTCCATCACGGATCTGTGCTCTGTGGGAAAACCACCTTGCCACCTAATTTACCATTCTTCCTATTATAGTCAATGTATTGTTTTATTCAACAGCTACCTCTTAATAGATAACGCTGGCTAATTGACTAATCTGTTGACTCTAGTAAGTGTTTGACAAGCTCGCAGCCTCAGTACAGGTCCTGGCACTAACCACATTTGCCAGTGGGTGAGGCCGAACAAAAAAAAATTGTGCTGTTCTGATAGCCCGACCTACCCTAATTTTAACTGCCGACCCTAAACTTTTTAGGGCTACGTAAATACGGAAGTAAAAAAAGAAAGAAAAAATCCTTTAAATCACGCATTCGTTACTTGGCATTTGATTTTTGCTTTAACAAAGATGTTTTTATGTTTCGTTTTCTTTTTATATGTACACGGTCCCTTCACAAAAATGGAGGGACCGTAATATGTATGATACATTTTTTTTGAAATGTTGTGGCCAGTGTTTGACCGCCCTGAACCCCTGAAAAATGCTTATTTAAAATTAAAAATGTTTTGGACAAAAAATCCTACCGACCTACCTACCCTGTTTTTCAAAACCATGTTATCGGAACAGCACAATTCATTGTTTTGCCTAACCAACCAGGTCAACACCAACCCCACAGCATAGACAACAGTGACCAACCCAACTTTTAATAACGCCCTGGCAAAAATGTCACATGTCATGAGTTTGGTGCTTTCACCCTCACACCGTCCTCTGTATAGGCAAAGGTGACCCAAATCAACGCAGGATACATATTGTGGTTTCGATTTTGTTAGCACACGGCGGTTAGTCCGCAGGGAGTGTCGAGTCATGATAGAGGCAGGTTTCGAAGCGACATGCATAGCCATTTCATGCCAGTTTTGTTTGTCGGACCGTACGCTTGTTCAGCTTCCTGTCTCAAGACTGAAAATTCGGCATGTGCTGGCTGCAATTCAGTTGTTCACTTAATTGCCAAATTGCGGGAAAAAACCCAGCGTTGTCAATGTGTACGGGATCTTAATATCACCGTAAAAACCCATGTAATTCGAGCACAAAAATGATTATGATTTTAAATCGTCGGATCATATTTAATAATAAACTAACACTGCCGAGATAAATGGTCGAATTAATAACGAGACGATTGTGAAATTTCACATGAAACATGTTTTTATATCGAGATTGCTTCAAGAATGGGTGGATTTTTTGGTACCCCGACATCGACAAATGGTCGTCATTCAGTAGTTCTATGCTCTACGTCACAAACGAAAACAAATTGGATGTAGGGGCATGTCAAAATCAAAGTGGCCGCTGTTTCAAGACACAACGCGACCGGCCGATCGGTGGACGTCGCGTAAGTTGTCTCGGCCTTTGAAAATAAATAGTAAATAAAAAATAAATGGTAACCTGTGGCAGGCAGGTAATATGATCGTGACGTGTAGTGCATTATCTACGTCGATCAAATAATTATAATTGGCATCTTCACCTATCGTAAGAAACGCGATGTTGAAGAATATTTTAACAATCTGAAAAGACCATGGCGACCATTTTCCTGTGAGTATTCTAAGTTTGCAAACTTACGAAACCAACATCAGAAGACTTTAACTCTTTGCTGTGTTCTACATGTTTTAATGTCAGTCAAATTTCAGGAAAGTATCCTTACATTTTCGTAATCGTACGGCCTTATCGTGCAACCCGACGGCGATTTCCGAAAGAATATGATCGGTTCGTGGAAGCGTAAAATATCTCTCTCTCTCTCTCTCTCTCTCTCTCTCTCTCTCTCTCTCTCTCCTCTCTCTCTCTCTCTCTCTCTCTCTCTCTCTCTCTCTCTCTCTCTTATTATGCCTAGAGTGTAGTAAAACCGAGGCCCTGCTGATTCGTTCAAAGTTCAACTGCTCACGTGATCCTGTTAACACTCTCAACATTGGTTGTATTTCCATTACACCTGTCTCATCTGCGCGCAACATTGGTATGATCTTCGACAATAAACACATGTTCAGTCAGCACATCAGGCAAACTTGCAAATCAATCTACAGTCACCTCCGCCGGATTGGTTCTATATGAGGCTATCTCAGTAACGAGACATGTCAAATTATCATACATGCAACTTTATCAGCCAAACTCGACTACTGCAACACTATTTCTTTACTACAAAGAGCACAAAATGTTGCAGCCAGGATAATCACACGCACCAGGAAATTCACACCAATCACTCCAATTGGTTACCAGTTTGTCTCAGGATTGACTTCAAGATTTTGTTTTTAACGTTCAAAGCTACCTACAACCAAACGCCTGCATACATCAGTGATCTACTCCTGCCTTATATTCCCACACGCACACTGCGCTCATCTACCAAGAAACTTTTAACTTGCACAACCTACAAAAACATAACCTTTGGTGGCCGTGCCTTCTCTCACGCTGGCCCTAAACTATGGAATGCACTACCACTTGACATCAGAGAGTCTAAAAACTTAGAAACTTTCAAAAGACAGCTGAAAACTCACATGTTCACCAGAGCATACAGTCTGGCTTAACCATTGAGCGTCACAGAGCAAAACTTCTGTTTTGGACTTTGGCGCTATACAAACTTTTGCTGATTGCTTGATTGATTGATAGAGGGGCGGACATCAGCTAGAGGCCAGTCAACATCGGAATAAAGTTGTTGTCAGTATAGGCATCATCTGATACAGGCAAAAATACAGGGCCTGTATTTGTGTTTCCTGTATTACTCTGTATTGCCCTTTATTTACATGTATTTACCCTAAATATAGTCTAAAATATGTGCCTGTATTGTCCTGTATTATAGGGTTGTCACCCAGTGTACACAGTAAAAATTTCACAGATGACTCACAAGACCAGTATGTACAGTACATTATATTTTCTGCTGCTTAAAAGTTCGTCGGTTTCAACAAGAAACGGTATCACGTTGAATAATACGCATGGTTCCGTAAAAGCTCGGTTTGAGTTGTCCTTCTACAGGAATTATTCATTGACTTTGTCATGTGCAATTTGTTTTCTCCGGCTGTGTGTGAACTTGTAGGTTAAATATATAATTACCTCGATGGTATGAAGGTATTCAACGATAGGATGAACGAAAAATAAGAAGAGCGAACACCTAGAAGACATTAAAAAGCCAAAAGTGCGATTGTTTAACTTCATAAAAACTTTTTTTGGCCTTTTATTGAATATTGTTTTGATTTTTTTTCCCTAGAGCATGTGGAATGCTCAAATTTGTTCTGTTAACACTGACTGTATATGAAATGCCTCTATAATTTTCGCCAAGTTATCAATAACAATGGAATGAGAGGGCGAGATATTGCTGGTTGGTAAAATAAATAAAAAATTCGGTGGCTGCCTTTGCTTTGCCCACATATCCGGAAAATAATATTTTGTTCTCTCTTGGCTTACCTGTGTGTACTTGACTACTGGCGCGGCGATAGACTTCGACATTGTAGCTCAACGGGTGCGACCTAGCTGTGAATATAACGGTGCTGTGGCGTATCGTGTTATAACGCATAATTGACCACAGAAAGCCTCACTGTATATTGCCTATGGTCAACGAAGCCATTGATATATTCAGGAATTTCCACAGTTTTCACTCTCAGAGCTGATCGTGTGAAAACAAAGGCGGACAGAAAGAGTCCTTTACAATTTTCAGTCACTGTTCTAACGGTAATTGTTTACGGCTAATTGTGTAAGAACAAAGGCGACCGGAAAAATTCCATCACATTGTAGCCATTGAATTGCATATTTCAAAGTTGATTGTGATCAGGAAGGACTTTACGTAACGCTACAGTTTATTTGTTACTTGCAATAATAGGGTTTTTCTCGATCGGATATACCACTGGCTGTTGCCCCATCCTCAGCATTTTGTTGGCCAATAAAGTAAAAATTTCACAGGTGGCTCACAAGACCGGCATGTACAGAACATCTCCCTTTCTACTGAAAATATAAATTTGATTTGAGTGGTACTTATATTTTGCCATGCCGATAACTTGGGGTTTATGTCAGTGCATGGCTCCGTGATCGGAGGCTCTGAGGATGTTTTGAGCTCCTAACAGATTTGGCTCAGCGCTCCCCTGAATTAGACTTGGTTCAAGTCGGTGAATTTTTAAAGAATAAAACCATTTGTAATAGTTTTCTCTTGTGTCCCTCCTATTTCATATTCACCTATTTGCAATTTAGCAGCCCAGGCCAGGTTTTCCCAGTGATTGAACGCGTGACCTTTGAGTCTGTGCAGTAATGAGTTAGTGTCTGTCGGATTCACCGATTTGGACTTCTTGCACAGTACTTGCTAGACGGACCGTGTACACAGTGACGTAAAGCAAAGTTCCTCTACAAAAGGGGACCGTGCGTAAAGCCAATACAAACTGATTGACAGCCCTCCCCCGATTATTCTGGCTGAAAAGAAAACGCATATCGAGTACGAGTACGTTACACGCATAGAAAATATGGCATTAAGCTTGCACATCGATCGCGTTTTAAAACTGATCGGTTGACCATCGTAAATCATGCGACATTACCAGAAAAAAGTTGTCGAGAGTTATATTCAGTGAAAACATGTATTCGACTGCGTACCAAGCAACTACTGACTTGCGAAGTCGCCCCACATTGTTCTGATTTTCATCGCTTCGGACAAAACTGTACTGATTAAAATCTCCGCATATTGCTCTAATGAAGGAGCAAGGCTGCAAGTTGAATGAGAAACTCCTCTGTACAGCGTTCACCGTACTCATGCGTTCATCATGAAAACAGAACACAAATCATCCTGTTCACCCCATTCAAACATTCACAAAGACTTGAGCCAAGTGTAGAACTGATCTTGTGGCCTCGAGTTCTAGAATTCTTACTACATTTGCGGCCCGTCTTTGCTACAAGTTACAAGTTGAAACATGTTTTTATATCGAGATTGCTTCAAGAATGGGTGGATTTTTTGGTACCCTGACATCGACAAATGGTCGTCATTCAGTAGTTCTATGCTCTACGTCACAAACGAAAACAAATTGGATGTAGGGGCATGTCAAAATCAAAGTGGCCGCTGTTTCAAGACACAACGCGACCGGCCGATCGGTGGACGTCGCGTAAGTTGTCTCGGCCTTTGAAAATAAATAGTAAATAGAAAATAAATAGTAACCTGTGGCAGGCAGGTAATATGATCGTGACGTGTAGTGCATTATCTACGTCGATCAAATAATTATAATTGGCATCTTCACCTATCGTAAGAAACGCGATGTTGAAGAATATTTTAACAATCTGAAAAGACCATGGCGACCATTTTCCTGTGAGTATTCTAAGTTTGCAAACTTACGAAACCAACATCAGAAGACTTTAACTCTTTGCTGTGTTCTACATGTTTTAATGTCAGTCAAATTTCAGGAAAGTATCCTTACATTTTCGTAATCGTACGGCCTTATCGTGCAACCCGACGGCGATTTCCGAAAGAACATGATCGGTTCGTGGAAGCGTAAAATCTCCCCCCCCCTCTCTCTCTCTCTCTCTCTCTCTCTCTCTCTCTCTCTCTCTCTCTCTCTCTCTCTCTCTCTCTCTCTCTCTCTCTCTCTCTCTCTCTCTCTCTCTCTTATTACGCCTAGAGCGTAGTAAAACCGAGGCCCTGCTGATTCGTTCAAAGTTCAACTGCTCACGTGATCCTGTTAACACTCTCAACATTGGTTGTATTTCCATTACACCTGTCTCATCTGCGCGCAACATTGGTATGATCTTCGACAATAAACACATGTTCAGTCAGCACATCAGGCAAACTTGCAAATCAATCTACAGTCACCTCCGCCGGATTGGTTCTATATGAGGCTATCTCAGTAACGAGACATGTCAAATTATCATACATGCAACTTTATCAGCCAAACTCGACTACTGCAACACTATTTCTTTACTACAAAGAGCACAAAATGTTGCAGCCAGGATAATCACACGCACCAGGAAATTCACACCAATCACTCCAATTGGTTACCAGTTTGTCTCAGGATTGACTTCAAGATTTTGTTTTTAACGTTCAAAGCTACCTACAACCAAACGCCTGCATACATCAGTGATCTACTCCTGCCTTATATTCCCACACGCACACTGCGCTCATCTACCAAGAAACTTTTAACTTGCACAACCTACAAAAACATAACCTTTGGTGGCCGTGCCTTCTCTCACGCTGGCCCTAAACTATGGAATGCACTACCACTTGACATCAGAGAGTCTAAAAACTTAGAAACTTTCAAAAGACAGCTGAAAACTCACATGTTCACCAGAGCATACAGTCTGGCTTAACCATTGAGCGTCACAGAGCAAAACTTCTGTTTTGGACTTTGGCGCTATACAAACTTTTGCTGATTGATTGATTGGTTGATAGACGGGCGGACATCGGCTAGAGGCCAGTCAACTTCGGAATAAAGTTGTTGTCAGTATAGGCATCATCTGATAAAGGCAAAAATACAGGGCCTGTATTTATGTTTCCTGTATTACTCTTTATCATACATGCTGTGCCTGTATTGCCATTCTTCTATTGTTCAGACGGTACTGATATGAGCCCATATTTTAACTAGTGAAAATACGAATTATATTTTCACTGTAACCGAACTAATTACAGCAACGCGTACGCGTGACATTCGCTGTATGCATGACCTCCGTTGGTATATGTACATATAAAACAGCTGAGCGAATAAGACAAATGACAATCCGAAACGTCATTATGATTATGGTCAAAATTCTGTTGTTTGCAGTCACTTCATGTGCATTGCACTTAGGCACAAGTACAGTTGCACCAAAAACATACAAACAAACGTATTGAAAATTTGTATAATTTGTCGACACCTGTCAATTCACGGCCGGTCCTGTGGCGGTGCACGGTGCAGTGTTTTCGTGTCGTCTACGCTGCTGAAGATTACACCATGTATGTATGATTACACGTAATGATATCGGTTGACAGAGCATCATGATAGAATCGCTTTACGACAAGTTTCCTGTTGATGAGCTTAAAGTATCTGGGCGGTGAATTACATCGTTTACAGTCGTAAATGAGCCACGAAAATCCAGCCGCACTGAAAATACTCGCGACAGACAAGGTTGAAGGTGCACATGATACTTCCGATTTGTACCTGTCAGTGCACAGCCTCAGGTCATGATCATGTCTGGTGGCACCGATGCGGTGCGGGTTTCAGATACAATGTACCATCTAGGGAAAGTCAAACTTTCGCTTAGGTTGTTAAAGGAAGTTTAGTTCTTTTTAGGCAAACCAGGAACGAAAATATACGAGCAGACGACGGAAATACCTTTGAAATGTTTTATTCGTACAGCAACAAAATCACGAACGAGTTACGACACTACAGCTTACAGTGTACTCACTTCATGTTTTCACTAATCCGCTTGCTGAGATGGTAAATTCGGCATATTTGACGTCTGGGAACATGTACAATTCTTCGAGATAAACTGACTGGTACGGGTATTATATCCACTGTATGTGCATTCATAGATGTCGCAGAGCTTCTTTCTCTATGTGCTCTCAGCTGTTCATACTCGATAGAGTTTGAGCGTGGCGCGAGTATTTTGACCCGATTTTGGCGGCCTCATAACTTTCATGCAGGGATGAGGTTATGTATCAAAACACGAAAACACACTCATTTTACAAACTCCTGCCTATGTTTTACATCCACCGTCAATTTAAACTAAAATAAATCTTCTTCAAATTGTGAAAACCTGTGTCGACATCTTGATATTTAAATTGTTTGCTTTAAAAGTACTCCCTAAACCCTCCGTTGAAGTGGAATGGCCCAATAGTGAAATAATATCAAGAAGTGATACGGTTGTCATCACTCCTTAGCAACCAACTTTTTATAAGTAAAGCCTGGAGGAAGCAAGGTCGATTTCAAGTTGATTCCGTCACTAATTTCGCAGCGTCTGTAGGCAAACAGTCATAACCAAAGCATGCATGTATGATAAAGGGGTTATTACACGAAGTTAGGGCGATACCACATCGTATTCTCGTGATGTGTCCGTATTTTGACTCGTTGCTGCGCAGCTCGTCAAAATACGGACACATCACTCGAATACGATGCGGTATCGCCCAAACTTCGTGTAATAACCCCTAAGTATTGCCCTTTATTTACATGTATTTACCCTAAATACAGTCTAAAATATGTGCCTGTATTGTCCTGTATTATAGGGTTTTCACCCAGTGTACACAGTAAAAATTTCACAGATGACTCACAAGACCAGTATGTACAGTACATTATATTTTCTACTGCTTAAAAGTTCGTCGGTTTCAACAAGAAATGGTATCACGTTGAATAATACGCATGGTTCCGTAAAAGCTCGGTTTGAGTTGTCCTTCTACAGGAATTATTCATTGACTTTGTCATGTGCAATTTGTTTTCTCCGGCTGTGTGTGAACTTGTAGGTAAAATATATAATTACCTCGATGGTATGAAGGTATTCAACGATAGGATGAACGAAAAATAAAAAGAGCGAAAACCTAGAAGACATTAAAAAGTAAAAAGTGCGATTGTTTAACTTAATAAAAACTTTTTTTGGCCTTTTATTGAATATTGTTTTGAGTTTTTTTTCCCTAGAGCATGTGGAATGCTCAAATTTGTTCTGTTAACACTGACTGTATATGAAATGTCTCTATAATTTTCGCCAAGTCATCAATAACAATGGAATGAGAGGGCGAGATATTGCTGGTTGGTAAAATAAATAAAAGTTTCGGTCGCTGCCTTTGCTTTGCCCATATATCCGGAAAATAATATTCTGTTCTCTCTTGGCTTACCTGTGTGTACTTGACTACTGGCGCGGCGATAGACTTCGACATTGTAGCTCAACGGGTGCGACCTAGCTGTGAATATAACGGTGCTGTGGCGTATCGTGTTATAACGCATAATTGACCACAGAAAGCCTCACTATATATTGCCTATGGTCAACGAAGCCATTGATATATTCAGGAATTTCCACAGTTTTAACTCTCAGAGCTGATCGTGTGAAAACAAAGGCAGACAGAAAGAGTCCTTTACAATTTTTAGTCACTGTTCTAACGGTAATTGTTTACGGCTAATTGTGTAAGATCAAAGGCGACCGGGAAAATTCCATCACATTGTAGGCATTGAATTGCATATTTCAAAGTTGATTGTGATCAGGAAGGACTTAAGGTAACGCTATAATTTATATGTTATTTGCAAGAATAAGGTTTTCTCGACCGGATATACCGCTGGCTGTTGCCCCATCCTCAGCATTTTGTTGGCCAATACAGTAAAAATTTCACAGGCGACTCACAAGACCAGCATGTACAGTACATCTCCCTTTCTACTGAAAATATAATTTTGATTTGAATGGTACGTATACTTCGCCATGCCGATAACTTGGGGTTTATGTCAGTGCATGGCTCCGTGATCGGAGGCTCTGAGGATGTCTTGAGCTCCTAACAGATTTGGCTCAGCGCTCCCCTGAAATTAGACTGGGTTCAAGTCGGTGATTTTTAAAGAATAAAACCATTTGTAATAGTTTCTCTTGTGTCCCTCCTATTTCTTATTCACCTATTTGCAATTTGGCAGCCTAGGCCAGGTTTTTCCAGTGATTGAACGCGTGACCTTTGAGTCTGTGCAGTAATGAGTTAGTGTCTGTCGGATTCACCGATTTGGACTTCTTGCACAGTACTTGCTAGACGGACCGTGTACACAGTGACGTAAAGCACAATTCAAATACAAAAGGGGACCGTGCGTAAAACAAATACAAAACTGATTGACAGCCCTCCCCCGATTATTCTGGCTGAAAAGAAAACGCATATCGAGTACGAGTACGTTACACGCATAGAAAATATGGCATTAAGTTTGCACATCGACCGCGTTTTAAAACTGATCGGTTGACCATCGTAAATCATGCGACATTACCAGAAAAAAGTTGTCGAGAGTTATATTCAGTGAAAACATGTATTCGTCTGCGTACCAAGCAATCACTGACGTGCGAAGTTGCCCCACATTGTTCTGATTTTCATCGCTTCGGACAAAACTGTACTGATTAAAATCTCCGCATATTTCTCTACTGAAGGAGCAAGGCTGCAAGTTGAATGAGAAACTCCCCTGTACAGCGTTTACCCCACTCAACAGAAAACAGAACACAAATCATTCTGTTCACCCCACTCAAACATTCACAAAGACTTGAACCAAGTGTAGAACTGATCTTGTAGCCCCGAGTTCTAGAATTCTTACTACGTTTTCGGCCAGTCTTTGCCACAAGTTACACAACGTAGAATCCTGCCTCGTGTAAAGGACAGTGTTTTACCACGGAACTGAAGAAAGAATATATTTTTCAGCTACATGGATTGACCGTGGAGGTGATACATACCTACGCGGTTCGACGATATGTAAGTAGAAAACGATTGTTTTGGTTGATTGCGAATCCCAATCACGAACGTACTGAGCTCACCAATATCGGTTATAAACCAAGCACATGATTTGGGAATATTTGCACAATTTCAAGGGAAAAATATAAGTACAATTTTTACAGTAATGAGTATTGTCTTCTACTGGATGAACATGTTTCATTGACGAATGGCGTTGTTTCGAGTTGACCTCTTCTTCACAATGGTCTGCGATTCAGATACTTAAATTCTAAAAGCCTGGAAATCCTCGAAGCATCGTGATTTAAGTACAGAATATGTAAAACGCAGAAACGTTCAGAAACAAAGGTGTCGTGGCGAGAATGTTTCGATATTTTTTTCGGCTACGATGATTGCATTGACAGCCGTTTTCCCCTTTTCCTTTTTTACGGTAGACGTTCGCAGGGGCAATATCCCTTTTCCTTTATTATTACGTATCCCTTAATGTTAGTAATCACAACAAAAATGCGACATGTACGTAAAATGAACGAATCTCTTTTCTAGTTTCTGCTTGGTCATGGTTGTTAATAACTGATGTAATGAAACACATTTACGAATTATTTTTGCAGTTCGGGCTCGCAAATGTCAAAAAAAAATTCTTCAAGCCAAAAACTTTTAACTACATTCATCAATGGCCGAACATTAATTTAGGATTTATAAAGTTTGATCATGGATGTTAATCAGTAATATCAATGATATGCAAACTGCTCATTTTAGGTCTACGGTCTTTTCAGACAAATGTCGTTCTTTCATAGCTTTAGAACCAAAGCAAGTAATGTAGATGACTAAAAGCCTTGACAACCGTTACCACTAATGAATACAATAGCTATATTTTTAATAGATTTACACTTGACATCACAGTCACAGCAGTTAGTCGATTAACATTGCCCAATAGTCTACCTCAAGCTATGGGCCTTATCAGCGGATTATATGAGTTGGTCAACATGTCTTCATTGGAAATGTCACAGATATCGAGTTATGTGAGAGGTTCTGTATCGACCTAGGTACGTTCGATCCACAGAGTACCGATACAGAACCTCCCACATACCTAATATATCATCAAAGGATCGTCTGAAATTCGTACTTTTCCTTGTGTCTAGAGTTAGAACACAAGAAATATTCTAACTAATCGATGAAGACTTTAATTGATTTAGTAATTCTCTCGGTTGTCAGGTTCAGCATTATAGCAAACACGGTCCCTCCAAAGGTTGAGCGAATTACTGTCTTACCACACTCTCTCCATCCGGAAACGCCACTGGTTTCGCTGTGACAGAGCTTGATAAGGATAAATATCAAGTAACACTTAAGTTGACGTTATGCATGTGATTTACGTGTGATTTTCACCCCTTAAATTACAATGTTGGTATACAATGTTGCAAATTTGCAGGCCACGTTACCTTCAAAAGGAACTTCAAACTCAACATTTTTTTAAAAGTTTGCGCATACTGTACTTATGTAACAAGTATAAGAGGTGACAATTACATTGTTGCATTGTAATCAACTTGACAATGCAAATGATGTGAAATCACACAGGAAATGATAGTGTTCAGTGGGACACAAACGTTTCTCTGTTTCCTAGTTGACATTTTTGGCAAATTGAAGAATTATACTTTATTCCAGTTTTAAAACTATGAATCACCAATTTATTCAAGTTAAGCCACAATAGCTGCGAATTTTATGCATTATTTATTTTAAGTTGGTTCGTGTAAATCTTTTAACTGAGGGACATGTATAGAAGTATCAGTGCTCGCTGATTTCCTACGAGTTTTAACAGGTATAATAATAAAAGGGTGTCGCAATCATAAGTTGGCGCCCCAGTAAAATTACAAAAAATGCAGTATTTCTTGCACATGCACGTCGTGATTATACAGGAAACAAGCATAATATGAGGTTATTACGAAAATATCACAAAGGCTGCAAAAGGACATTGGTGCAGCGTATCGCCCGACGCGGAGCGGAGGGCAATGCGGCGCCAATGTCCGAGTGCACCCTTACGGTGTTTTCGTAATAACTTTATTATTATACACCTTATATTCGTGACTGGGGCATCAAATTGTCAGAGTAATGACCGTTTTCGTGCAACGTCACAAATTTTTCTTCCGATTTATAGCACAAGTGTGGAACGCTATCTCGGACGCGCTTCTGCAAGTTCAAGATAGTGTGTGTGCACTACACACGTACGTACAGAGCCAGCGCGAGACATGTTCTGGCACTCGTCCAACGAGTCCCTTGAAACCGTTCAACAGTGATAGCGCAGATGCAGCTGCAGGGGATGGGGTTCCTTGAAATCGTACGTGTTACGGAACGAACGTTCCATACGGCTTTTGAACTCATGCAAAATTCTATCGTTCTCGACGGTACATGTATAATAATGCCATTTACTTGAATGCACAACACACGATGGCCAACATTTTCTTGTGACCATGTTATCTTATTTTTTCTGTCTCATGATTAGTTTTGAAAACGGCGGGAAATCTAAAATGATGTTAAAATATTTGAATTTACTTGCCACTTTCAGCACTTATGACAGTGTTATTCACTTGTCCAGTCCTTAATCGGTCATTTATTAAAGTATACCAACCATATTGCACTATTAAAAGAAAACGGCGGAAATATCCGCAAGCCACTTTTCACGTACGTTCATTACAATTTTTGCGCTTTAAAACAAAACACGCACAGCGGAAGCAATAGAACTTGATTTTCTGTTGCCAAAAATTTGCAATATTTCATTTGAATTTAAGTGGAAAAAAAGAAAAGGGAACTTCTTTGCAACTGTTTGAGCCAATGTAATCGTTTGGTGTTACACTTTGTAATAGTCTGAAGGATTGTCACCATCAGCATATACCGATTAACGGGTGATAGAACCACACGAGATAATTTCATTACATTTGGAAAATTCGACATGGTGCAACCATTTACCCCCATGGTGCAGCTTAATTAGCAAAGCTGCAGTGGCTGCCTGATTTGAGGAAGTAAGCCTGAGCGCGTTCGCATTCCTAACAGCAAATTAAACAATGCTCAGCGTGGAACGGCAAGCTTTGAGACTATCGGTCCTTAGAACTATTGCAACAGAGATTTCAACCTATCTCTCCGTCCGATGTTCACCCAAATGTTTCGCAGAAAATACGAATATTCTTCCCCACCATGCTTTGACCTCGCTCTGAATACCCCAGTGGTGCTGTAGGGTGTCGTGTTTTGACGCATAATCGACACACAAGGCCTTATTATCTAATACCTATTGTTCCACAACGAATCTAATTTATTCATGAATTCCCGAAGTTATTTTACTTTCAGGGCCGATTGTGTAAAAACAAAGGCGGCTAGGAAACTTCCTTTACAGTACACAGTTTTTAGCAATTGAATTTTTCAAAGTAGACTGTGATCGAGATGACTTTACGTAAGGCCACAATTCATTTATTGTTTGTACGAATAATGTTTTTTTTGTTGGATATACCTTTGCTGTTCCAATCCTCATATCAAATGACTAAAACGTTTAGTGACCAATCATTGTTTTGACAATTCGTCTCATTCTCAGAGTTGCATGCCAGTTTCGATAGTTGTCATGGCAATGACCACCACCTCAGCAGGGCTAAAAACAGACCACGGGCTTTCTGAAGTGGGGAGGAATTTGTTATTGATACATTTTGATCAAAATGCGATGAGAATACGTTTTCACTCACCCTTATTTTCTGTGACTGTCATCCGAGTACATCAGTTGAGATATTGAAACTTTGTTGCAAAGTTCCATCGCAGGGTCGTCTGTGTAATTTGCAAATCAAAGTCATAGTCCGGCCTTACTGTGTCCAGCTGGGTTGACTGCATTTAGCTCGTCCAAAAGTTAAAGACCGGACATGGCATTTCCAAGTAATGACTGAATTTCAAGGCCCAGGCTTTGGTAGTCCATGTGGGCTACCATTTCATGGACTCTGGTAGCCCCAGGGAAAAGTTGGTAGTCTGTGGACGCGGGACTACTGCTAACTTCGAGCCCTGTCGTAGCCTACAACCAGCGTATCGGATGGGGACTGCATGCTATAAGCATATATATATATATATATATATATATATATATATATATATATATATATATATATATATATATATATAATATAATATAATATCATATATATATATATATATATATATATATATATATATATATATATATATATATATATATATATATATATATATATATATATATATATATATATATATATTGTTTATTTGATTTGTGGATTAGCATTAATACATGACACAAAAGCTACAAAACAATACTGCCATATGAGGACCCCGAATGCCCTGGAAGCCAGTGTTCGATATGCAAAAATTGGTTAAGCATAAGTATGAATATAATCGGCAACTGTCCTTCTCATTATTGTGTAATCAAACAAGGGAAAAGTACTTGTCCCTTGATTTTTTATAAATTAGAGAATCCAGCAGTATCCTGAATTATACTATAGATTTGTCAATACCAGTGAATTTTTTGACGTCATATCCACACATTATTACTGGTAATGTTTTCCTTTATTCAGCATTGCGGCCCCACAGCGAGCATAATAATATAAGTATTTTTAGAAAACGAAAAAAGGGCTGCGCATTTAAAAGGAGGGAAGGTATCGGATAAACCATGTAATACACAAAACGATAAATCTTGACAATGGTGCACAATATTGATAATAATGTCTTACTCTACGATTTGTCACATTTTTGAGTCCACCCGCATACACTTGTCGTCTGTCTTGCTCGAACTAAGCATGCAGTCCACGTCCGATACGCTGGTTGTAGGCTACCTACGTTTGTTTACAAGATGGTTCGCTTCATTGCCGCTCAGTACTTTTGCAAACTCCTAGACGATACTGGGTTTGACACATGGCATATTATGTATGTCAGTGGCCATGTAAACGATGCAAGCGTGAAAGGCTACTCGAACCAGCCGTAAACGGGCCAACAACGGCAGCTATAGCTGCTAGCTGTCATCAACCTTGATTGGACGTGTACGGAAATTACGACGGAAAGTCTCGGTCCAAGATGACGACCGTGCGTGGACTCTCCGTAGATCTAACACCTCGGCCTCCTAATTCTGATGCACTGATTGCAATCGGAGACAACTTTAATTCATCGTTTTTCCTCCTTGCCTTGTTTTCGATATCGCGACGGAACCCTCCGGTATGTTTTCATCTGTACCTTTCAAGCACCCGTTTACGTCAAGTTTTCTCGTTCGCCGAAATAAAATAACTCTTCTCAAGAAGACATCGAAAATAAAATTTATAGACACAATCATTAACGAAATGTAAACATTTGAATAACAATGTTGAACTCTGTTGATATCGTTTGCAATGAATGCTGTACTACCAGCGACATAATAATGATCGTATTGATCAGCTGATACCATGCAGCTCGCTTATCATGCATGCTGATGTCGATGCATTAACATTCCGTTTTCTTCATATCTGGCATTTCACCGTGTCGGCTTATTGAATGGCATGATATTTAAAGATGACTTTTCAAGTTCGACATAGACGGTAGGCCTGCAGTTCCTTTCATTTCCTTCAAAATACATCAGTTTTTAATTCCAAATTGAACCGTGAAAGTGCTGCTCATATTTTTGTGTTGAACGCGTCCGTGTTAGGTGCGGCGCAGTGTGGAGTGCATGTAAATGTTTACAGTATACAGAGTCAGGGCCGATCATGTCGGACGACGCTCACTGGCTTCAAACTCAGATTAAATTTCCTAAGTGTTTTCCACAACTAAAAATTACTGGCATTGCAAAAAGCTATAAAATAATAGCAATAATGCACCCCCTCCCAGCCCGTAATGGACTCAAGCAAACTTTGCACTCCATTCGGCCTTTGAGTAAGCTGGACTGGCATTGACAACTATGGTGAATATGACATCGGGATCGACAACATTTTTGCAAGTTAATACCACAGACAAATTACATAATTAGTGTGATGACTTTCACGCCGCAGAGGGATTTTTCTATGAAACGGCAAAAATCACCCGTAAATAGAAGAGCAGAGTTTCCACACACTAACTCTACAGAAAGAATCGACAAACGTTCCATGGGGTTGACTTTGACTGCAGCGGAATAGGTCAAACCGGCGACGCCCATATAATTACGCATGCGCAAGGAAACTTTCGTTGACATTGATGAGAGAGTCTATAGTGAGACCCCTTGTTGTAGATTCTGAGGGCAGAAGATTTTATTTATAATTTATTTTTACACTTCCTACATTAACGTTAGTGTTGTTCCCAGAGTAAAAATGCTCAGGACCGCATGAACACCACTTTCTATGAATACGTAATGAAGGGTGAAAAAAAGTAATTTGAATCTAATTGAGTAAACTTTCTATAGAAAGCACACAATTCGCAGTAATAATTCAAAGGCGACAGTTGCAAAACTGGTTGATGTCAACAATAGTAATGCAATCAGCAACGTTTACATGACTTTGGAGAACGATGGAATAATTGTGGTTTCAAGTAAATGTGTGGTGGTTATCCATGACTTAAAAAAACCGGACGCGCCGCGAAGGAGATTCCCAATAGTAAAATGTTGGTAAAAACTATCTATCTATCTACCTATCTATCTACCTATCTATCTATCTATCTATCTATCTATCTATCTATCTATCTATCTATCTATCTATCTATCTATCTATCTATCTATCAGTTGTTTTGTGGGCAGAGATATGGTGAACAGCAGAACAAGCTTTGCCTCATCACTTGCACACACTCGAAACATGTTGCAAAAATCTGTCTTTGCGTAAGCGACATCGTGCACCGAATCGTGCAATAACTGTAACCTACGCAGAAGTCAAAATTATGATATACTGTAGGCATTGACCATTGATAGCAGACAGATGGTAAAGTCTTTAAAAGCACAGGGTATGCAGCATCCCGATGTCAGAAAGCAATTTTCTGTGGATGTTACTTCTCCCTTTTCAAGTCATTGATGCAACACTCAAGGAAGTGTTTTAGCATTGAAAGCAGAACAAGGCCATCAGCACTGTTCATCAACAGTAAAAATTGCGCCCCTGCACACGTCACTGAGATGAAAACTCGGTTTGGTATTGCTGTTATTTCAAGGTGAGGAAATATGCACTCCTGATATAAGTGCAGTGCAATATGATTTCAAAAAATTTGAAAAGCTCATGGAAATATGCCCTTTCAATTTTCTCATGTACTACAGTTTGATGACGAGAATCGTTAGTTCAATCAGTCAAAAATACAATCGCAATCTTGTCGCAATCGCAATCACATGCCAAGTGCAAATGTTCTTGCATAGCAGGGCCAAAACTGGTATTGCTCTTTTCACTATGACAGTCCGTCCGCCCAGCAAGAGACTATGGTCAACCTATGGATGTACGGGTCAACCACAGTCCGTGTAGTGAGGGATTGAGGGTGAAGATATCATGGACTGCATTGCCATAATGATGGCTAGAAAATTCATAATGCCCTCATTACAAGATACTGAGAGCAAGCCAATTTCCTTTACACTTCGCCATGCATACATGTGGCGCTTTTCGCAAATGATTCAGTTGAACAGGCGTTAATTAGTGTAAATGTTCGCATCGGCAAAGTTGTCATGCAAAAACACGACAATTCGTTGTCTTCCACTGTAATTCAAATAGTCTTTACGGCAGTAAGGTCCATCGTTATAATTGTCCATGAACGAATTTATTCCTGACAAGCAGTAACTTGTAAATACGGACATTGCATTTATTCGCAGAGAGAGATATGTTTAAAGTATACTATGTTTTACCAAAAAACACCCATACGTTTGTCATGGAATACATTACTGATTACCAAATTTTACAGTAGTTGTCTGTTTTAATCTTTAGCTAGGAGATTTTACCAACATTTTAACATCTAGAATGGCCCTTGTGGCGTTTCAAGTCAAGGATAACCACCACGCATTTACTTGACACCAACAATTGTTCCATCATTCTCGAATGTCGTGTAAACGTGGCTAATTGCATTACTATTATTGGCATCCACCATTTTTGAAACTTTCACGTTTAATTTGTTACTGCAATTGTGTGCTTTGTATCAAACTTTTACTAAATTTGTTTCAAATATCGGTTTGTCCACCCTTCATTACATATTCATCGAAAATATTTATAAATAGAAAGTGGTCTTCCTAAATACAAATGTGCGGGAGGATCCGTACTCTTGGAAATAAACTCATGTAGATTCACAGATTGTTAAGATAAACACTCTTACTCTAGAGTGTACAACAAAACTGAAAGAACATCATTTTTCTGGTCATAGTCACAAAATTGTGTCTATATCCAATGAAGATAGAATTGGCGGCAAATATTCGGACTATCAATCTTTTATTTTGTTTCTTAGGTCTGGTAATCAACGTTTTTACCTTGAATGATACTGATTATTATACATCTGCGTCTGTAACCTATGGAGTTTTGTCGTACAGTAAATTTCAATATCACAGGACATGGAGTCCAATATGAATAACTTTGACGCGGAGTACAATAACTTTTGGTGTTATTGGACGCTTTTTGACCTTTGACCTAAAAAAACTTTGCGTAAGCGCCAGGAAAAAGGACAGATGGTTTCAAGTTTTTAACAAAAATATATTTCTAAACATTCAGCACTTCACAACGTTAGTAATGGTCAATCAAAAACCTGTGAATTCGGTTGAAATTATGCTGCCGACCTACAATGTCTATCACGTACACTGCGCTGCGCGGGTTTGAAATTTCGTTCTGTGCGCTTATCGGACTCACTGAACGTGTTCTCAGTTTGCTCGCGATCGCTCAGTGCAGTGCAGCACGGGCATCCCCAAAACGCTTTAATTTTGACTTTTTCGCAGTAAAATTGGTCCAAAACGGTGTATAATAATAAGTTTTTTTCACAAAATACCGGGATTTATGTCCTCGTACATCGTACGCTTCGGTATTGCACGATGTACTCGGACATAAATCTGTGTATTTTGTGAATAACCTTATATTATTTGACTCTTTGGATGTCTTAATCAAACTTCGATCAAATACTGGCGCCATATACAACAAAGAGACGTATCACTGTCACGCAAACGTCAAAAAATGTACTGTTAAGATTCATATCCCGCAAAGGGGTAGTTTAAAAAATCGAATCTAGAAAAGTAAATAATCGCAATTCAAATGTATGTGACAATTCAAATCAAGTTTCGTACTTTTATTAATATCCATTATATGGCCTACGACTTACTTAGACGTATAATACGCAACGTGGTCTTGCCATGATGGAATTTTCTATAACTCGTCAAATGACGAGAAAACAGATACGTCTGAATCAACACAAGTGACGAAAGGGATTATTTTTGAAAGAATATTCCATGGGAATTACTCTTTGAAAACAAGCGCCCTGTCATGTGATGATACACGTAGTGCCGTATGCAGTTTTGAGAGAGCTGCGGTTGACCAAAACTTGAGGTGCGTCCCGGTGAGCGATGAGCTTGTGAATAAAACCGCAAGCTTAAGATTTAACATTGAAATAGCGAAGATATTGGAAGAGGTCATCGACGATAAAGATTCAAGTGCAACTTTGGACGTAGCTAGCTGTGTTTGGAATATTGTTGTAGAGATTAAAAATGTGGTAGTCCTGTTACCCTAAACTACAGGTGCAGCCAATGAACAATGCACTTTTAAAGGGGTCCTTACTATGATAAGATATATGTGAACTGACTAATTTTAAGTCGAGAGGGTAATTAATTAGCTGTTCATAATTTGCCCTCCCACTGAAAATTTTCCGACTTAACCTGCCGCACTCAAACTTCATTTTTACCGCTCCCCTCATATTTTTGCCTGTTTCCCCTCCCCACTGTGAATGTTTGAAGCTCCCCTGCCCTGTTGCGAAAAAAAAAACAAACTTGCCGGTTCCCCTGCCCTAGAGAAAGTTCCTCTTGAAATTTGGTCTTTCCATTTCCCCTGCAGACATGAAGCTACCCTACCCCGTGATGAAAAAAAACTGTCGATTTTTCCCTGCCCTGATAAAAAAAATTCCCCTGAAAATTAACATCCCCTTACAGAAACACACTGCAGTTGCCTTCTATTTGGTTTCCATCTCGTGGTACAAAGAGTAAGATTTGGGGTCAATCGATAGGCTAAGCAGTCTGGGTAACCTTTAAAAAGTATAAGTACTTGCCCTGTGTCCCCATCCCCGAAAACACCATGGCTGAAATTCTCCTGTCCCCGTTTTAAAAGTAGCTTCCTTTCTCCTCATTTTTCGCCAAGTGCTGTCCCCAGAACAATAAACCAATATGTGTCCTGCCCGACAAAAAACCCTAAAATTTGCTCCCCTGCCACATAAAAATATGTCCCCTGCCCTAGTAAGATTAAAATTTCCCCTGTCCTCAAAAATGCTTCCGGAATAGCTTTTTCGAT
This sequence comes from Ptychodera flava, assembly GCF_041260155.1. Lineage (NCBI taxonomy): Eukaryota > Metazoa > Hemichordata > Enteropneusta > Ptychoderidae > Ptychodera > Ptychodera flava. The sequence continues at coordinate 10,469,056 of NW_027248280.1, read as the reverse complement.
GAATAGCTCCGTTGGCTGCACCTGAAACTACTATGACCTGGCTTTCATTTGTGGTCGTGCGTTACAAAACACATCGCTATACCCCTCGGCCAACGGCCTTAGAGTATAGTAATGTTTTTCTTGTAACGCACGTCCCGTCAAGGTTATAAACAGGCACTATATCCCACATGACCAGGCAAAAGGTGTATACACTAGCAGCTATCTTAGTGTACAGAGTAAATTTATAAGACTGGTCACGTCACTTTTCCAACTATTAATGCACATAAAGTGCAAATGTGTGAAACATCAGGACGAAAAGGCTATTGGAAAAGCCAAGGTAAAGTTGGGCAATGAGGAACGGAACCAAAATGATACCTATATATCGGTTTTGCAATGTGATGTTGGGCGATTTGAATCATTTTCTCGATATCAATAATTCAGCTATAATTCCCTTTTGTGGCATATGCCCGAACTCTCAAATTCTACTGTGCTTTATAATTGAAAAGTAAAACGAAAAAGGTGTGATTGTTTGTATGGCAGAAATGAATATATTACTAAAGATGACGGCAATTGTCACACTAAATAATTTGTTGAAAGCAAATCTTGAAATATGACGAACAGTGGTTGAAATATATAGTTAGTAAATTTTACTTTTTATTGAAAACGTGTGAAGAATTTTAAAAATATTTTACCGTGCAGAACATCCCCTACCACGCTTTAGCATAAAATTTATAATGACTTTTGTGTACTTGTTTGTTCGGTTTACTTGTTCCCCTTTTGTACCACTTTTGTTCAGTTATATCTAACTTGATCTTAATTACACGTTCATTAAAATGTTTACACAGAGGGATCGAATGTCTTGAACATGGTAGAGCAAAACCGTACAGTCCGTGCTGTGGTCACACAATACACATACATTTTGAAATTAAGAAAGATCTACAACGTGCTTTTGCACAATCCTATGATATAGCACTGGTAATACACCAAAGTTTGGAACATTCAGAAAGGCAATTATGTTTCGTCCATTTATAGGTCGATGAACATACCAGCAAAAATTAACTTACAGGGGCAGTAGGGAGGAACCTGGCAAACGGGTTCGCTCTTTTCCCGTTTCCAATCTCTGATATTTCCGACCTGAACGTGTGGTCACTTTTGCTGTGTTCTATCCCTTTTCCATAATGTATGAGTTACAGAGATTGGGCACTTTACTAAACATTGACGTGATCATTCCACAAATAGTGAACTAATGACCGAATGCGATGCTTTAAAGAGAAACACAAATTTATCGGTACACATTACGCGAAATGCTGTTTTATCGAACATTGTCTTTGCTGTGCCATTTCCACCTTAGCATTAAATGTTTGTGTCGGTGTGCCTTTTTTTGGATTGATTGGCGGAAGGATACCATCATTCGTGACGGTTACCAAGCCACCATTGCTTGGGACAGCGAGATGACCCATAGATTTTGCCTGTTTACCGCACAAGGTACAGTCACTGTTTATTGGATACAGGCATGGTCACCCAAACGCCGTACAAAGTTGTGCAAGTGAATGCAGTGCAGCATCTTCATACATGCTGTAAAAAGACAAGGCATCAAGTAACTTCAATTCTGATAACAACGTAATCGATTTCAAGACGTTATTTGAATGAACGCCGATTAGAAAGAAAAACAAACAATCACCAGGGAGCATTTGAAAAAGTCAAGCAAAACAACGTTATGTGCATTAAAGTGTGTTTTACCAGTAACCAGCAATTGTTGCCTGACCACTTTTCTTGAAAAATGCCATATCTATAATTAGTATTATAATTGTTACCACCGGATTGTACCCACAATTCGTTCTAATCTTCCTGAAACACATAACCTTTTGAAATATATTTCTAATTTACTGCAATACTATTCTATATTTAGTGAAATAAAAAGATAAAGTATTTTTATATCTTTTTCCAACCAATCAGATTCGAGAAACTGCTAAAATGCGCTGGTGCATAGTTCTGTCACACTGACGTTGAAGAACATATATATATGTGACCTCCAACGTGCAATTTCAAGCTCCGTTCCCGAACTGGAAAGAAGCGACAGACCACATTCAATTGTGACGTATACAAAGCCAAGGTACAAGGTAAACGTAGCATGGCCTTTTTATTACATCTTTTCTCGAGCTCATTCACCTGTATCAACGGCATTTCGAAGTTCAAATTTTTGCCGCAAATCCAGTAAATTAAAAAACGGATGGTGGTGGTGACAGAAAAACGTCATATAATAAGAACATGTAGATGCAATATGTAATTTAAAACTTGTTTTGACACTCGCAAAATAGAAAAAGTAGACAAAAACAAAATATATAAATCTTGAAAACTAAATAAGTAGTCAATGGTTAATTCTGGCTTCTCCCTGTCTGACCCTGGTCAAAGTAGCAAACGCCATGAAATGTATCATATTGGTATTCGAATAAAAATGATATATGTTTACTTTGACTGTTTCTTTTATCTGATTCGCTTTTTATTAACGTATTATGTTTGTAAACACTCAAATTGTCACACTTCACCTTTGGATACGCTTAGACATTTACATTGTACTTGAACTTTCTGACAGTTGCTTAGAATCTGCATTAATTA
>NW_027248280.1:10376461-10451461 GCF_041260155.1 Ptychodera flava | reverse complement strand
CAGACAGATGGGAACGTCTTTAAAAGCACAGGGTATGCAGCATCCCAATGTCAGAAAGCAATTTTCTATGGATGTTACTTCTCCCTTTTCAAGCCATTGATGCAACAAGGTCATCGGCACTGTTAACTAACAGTATAAATTGCGCCCGTGCACACGTCACTGAGAAGAAAACTCAGTTTTTGCTAGTATTTCAAGTTGGGAAAATGTGCACTCCTGATAAGTGCAGTGCAGTGCAATATAATTTCAAAAAATTGGGAAAGCCCATGGAAATATGCCCTTTAATTTTTCTCATGTACTACAGTTTGGTCACGAGAATCGTTAGTTCATTCAGTCAAAAATACAATCGCAATCTTGTCGCAATCGCAATCACATGCCAAGTGCAAATGTTCTTGCATAGCAGGGCCAAAACTGGTATTGCTCTTTTCACTATGACAGTCCCTCCACCCAGCAAGAGAATATGGTCAACTTATGGATGTACGGGCCAAAACTGTATTGCTCTTTTTCACTATGACAGTCCCTCCACCCAGCAAGAGAATATGGTCAACTTATGGATGTACGGGTCAACCACAGTCCGTGTGGTGAGGGATTGAAGGTGAAGATATCATGGACCGCAGAAAATTCATAGTCAATAATTCCCTCATTACCAGATACTGAGAGCAAGCCAACTTCCTTTACACTTCGCCATACATACATGTGTCGCTTTTCGAAACTGATTAACAGGCATTAATTGGTGTACATGTTAGCATCGACGATTTTGTCATGCAAAATCAGGACTATTCGTTGTCTTCAACTGTAATTCAAATAGTCTTTGCGGCAGTAAGGTTCATCGTTAAGGTCCATGAATGAATTTATTTCGGACAAGCATTTACTTGTAAATACTGACATTGCATTTATTCGCAGAGAGATATGTATAAAGTATACTATGTTTTGTCTAAAAAAACCCATACTTTTGTCATGAAATACATTATTAATTACCAAACTTTACAGTAGTTGTCTGTTTTAATCTTTAGCTAGGAGATTTTACCAACATTTTAACATCTAGAATGGCCTTCGTGGCGTTTCAAGTCAACGATAACTACCATGCATTTACTTGAAACCAACCATTATTCCATCGTTTTCGAAAGCCGTGTAAACTTGGCTAATTGCATTACTATTATTGGCACCCACCGTGTTTTGAAACTTTTACGTTTAATTTGCTACTGCAATAGTGTACTTTGTATCAAACATTTACTAAATTTATTCAAATATCGGTTTATTCACCCTTCATTACGTATTCATCGAAAATATCTATAAATAGAAAATGGTCTTCCTAAATACAAATGTGCGGGAGGATCCGTGCTCTTGGAAATACACTCATGTAGATTCACAGATTGTTAAGATAAACACTCTTACTCTAGACTGTACAACAAAACGGAAAGAACATCATTATTCTGGTCATAGGCACAAAATTGTGTCTATATCCAATGAAGATAGAATTGGCGGCAAATATTCGGACTATCAATCTTTTATTTTGTTTCTTAGGTCTGGTAATCAACGTTTTTACCTTGAATGATACTGATTATTATACACCTGCGTCTGTAACCTATGGAGTTTTGTCGTACAGTAAATTTCAATATCACAGGACATGGAGTCCAATAACTTTGACGCGGAGTACAATAACTTTTGGTGTTATTGGACGCTTTTTGACCTTTGACCTAAACAAACTTTGTGTAAGCGCCAGGAAATAGGACAGATGGTTTCACGTTTTTAACAAAAAATATACTTCTAAACATTCAGCACTTCACAACGTTAGTAGTGGTCAATCAAAAACCTGTGAATTCGGTTGAAATTATGCTGCCGACCAACAATGTCTATCACGTACACTGCGCTGCGCGGGTTTGAAATTTCGTTCTGTGCGCTTAGCGGACGCACTGAACGCGTTCTCAGTTTGCTCGCGATCGCTCAGTGCAGTGCAGCACGGGCATCCCCAAAACGCTTTAATTTTGACTTTTTCGCAGTAAAATTAGACCAAAAAGGTAAATAATAATAATGTTTTTTTCACAAAATACCAGGATTTATGTCCTCATACATCGTACGCTTCGGTATTGTCCGAGACGCGTAGCGTCTCGTACAATACCTCCGCTGCAAGATGTACTCGGACATAAATCTCTGTATTTTGTGGATAACCTTATATTATTTGACTCTTTGGATGTCTAAATCAAACTTCGATCAAATACTGGCGCCGTGTACAACAACGAGACGTATCACTGTCACGCAAACGTCAAAAAAATGTACCGTTAAGATTCATATCCCGCAAAGGGGAAGTTTAAAAATCGAATCTAGAAAAGTAAATAATCGCAATTCAAATGTATATGACAATTCAAATCAATTTTCGTACTTTTATTTATATCAATGCTATGGCCTACGACTTAGTTAGACGTATAATACGCAACGTGATCTTTCCATGATGGAATCTTCTATAACTCGTCAAATGACGAGAAAACAGATACGTCTGAATCAACACAAGTGACGTAAGAGATTATTTTTGAAAGAATATTCCATAGGAAATACTCTTTGAAAACAAGCGCGCTGTCATGTGATGATACACGTAGTGCCGTCTGCAGTTTTGAGAGAGCTGCGGTTGACCAAAACTTGAGGTGCGCCCTGGTGAGCGATGAGCTTGTGAATAAAACCGCAAGCTTAAGATTTAACATTGAAATAGCGAAGATATTGGAAGAGGTCATCGACGATAAAGATTCAAGTGCAACTTTGGACGTAGCTAGCTGTGTTTGGAATATTGTTGTAGAGATTAAAAATGTGGTAGTCCTGTTACCCTAAACTACAGGTGCAGCCAATGAACAATGCACTTTTAAAGGGGTCCTTACTATGATAAGATATATGTGAACTGACTAATTTTAAGTCGAGAGGGTAATTAATTAGCTGCTCATAATTTGCCCTCCCACTGAAAATTTTCCGACTTAACCTGCCGCACTCAAACTTCATTTTTACCGCTCCCCTCATATTTTTGCCTGTTTCCCCTCCCCACTGTGAATGTTTGAAGCTCCCCTGCCCTGTTGCGAAATAAAAAACAAACTTGCCGGTTCCTCTGCCCTAGAGAAAGTTCCCCTCGAAATTTTGTCTTTCCATTTCCCCTGCAGACATGAGGCTACCCTACCCTGTGATGAAAAAAAAAAAAAACTGTCGATTTTTCCCTGCCCTGATAAAAAAAATTCCCCTGAAAATTAACATTCCCATACAGAAACAAACTGCAGTTGCCTTCTATTTGGTTTCCATCTCGTGGTACAAAGAGTGAGATTTGGGGTCAGCAGGCTAAGCAGTCTGGGTAACCTTTAAAAAGTATAAGTACTTGCCCTGTGTCTCCATCCCCGAAAATACCATGGCTGAAATTCTCCTGTCCCCGTTTTAAAAGTGCTGTCCCCAGGACAATAAACCAATATCTGTCCTGTCCGACAAAAAACCCCTAAAATTTGCTCCCATGCCACCTAAAAATATGTCCCCTGCCCTAGTAAGATTAAAATTTCCCCTGCCCTCAAAAATGCTTCCGGAATAGCTTTTTCGATGAATAGCTCCGTTTGCTGCACCTGAAACTACTATGACCTGGCTTTTATTTGTGGTCGTGCGTTATAAAAAACATCGCTATACCCCTCGGCCAACGGCCTTAGAGTATAGTAACGTTTTTCTTGTAACGCACGTCCCGTCAAGGTTATGAACAGGCACTATATCCCACATGACCAGGCAAAAGGTGTATACACTAGCAGCTATCTTAGTGTACAGAGTAAATTTATAAGACTGGTCACGTCACTTTTCCAACTATTAATGCACATAAAGTGCAAATGTGTGAAACATCAGGTCGAAAAGGCTATTGGAAAAGCCAAGGTAAAGTTGGGCAATGAGGAACGGAACCAAAATGATACCTATATATCGGTTTTGCAATGTGATGTTGGGCGATTTGAATCATTTTCTCGATATCAAGAATTCAGCTATAATTCCCTTTTGTGGCATATGCCCGAACTCTCATATTCTACTTTGCTTTATAATTGAAAAGTAAAACGAAAAAGGTGTGATTGTTTGCATGGCAGAAATAAATATATTACTAAATGTGACGGCAATTGTCACACTAAATAATTTGTTGAAAGCAAATCTTGAAATATGACGAACAGCGGTTGAAATATATAGTAATTAAATTTTACTTTTTATTGAAAACGTGTGAAGAATTTTAAAAATATTTTACCGTGCAGAACATCCCGTACCACGCTTTAGCATAAAATTTATAATAACTTTTGTGTACTCGTTCATTCGGTTTACTTGTTCCCCTTTTGTACCACTTTTGTTCAGTTATATCTAACTTGATCTTAATTAAACATTCTTTAAAATGTTTACACGGAGGGATCGAATGACTTGAACGTGGTAGAGTCAAACCTTGCAGTCCGTGCTCTGGTCACACAATACACATACATTTTGAAATTAAGAATGATCTACAACGTGCTTTTGCACAATCCTATGATATAGCACTGGTAATACACCGAAGTTTGGAACATTCAGAAAGGCAATTATGTTTCGTCCATTTATAGGTCGATGAACATACCAGCAAAAATTAACTTACAGGTGCAGTAGGGAGGAACCTGGCAAATGGGTTCGCTCTGTTCCCGTTTCCAATCTCTGATATTTCCGACCTGAAAGTGTGGTCACTATTGCTGTGTTCTATCCCTTTTCCATAATGTATAAGTTACACTTTACTAAAAATTGGTGTGATCATTCCACAAACAGTGAACTAATGGCCGAATGCGATGCTTTAACCCTTTGCAGCCTGACCCCCTGGTACCCTATGACATCATGTGGACATTTTTGTCCGAGCCGGGTTCAAAGGGTTAAAGAGCGACACATATTTATCGGTACACATTACGCGAAATGCTGTTTTATCGAGCATTGTCTTTGCCATGCCATTTCCACCTTAGCATTAAATATTTGTGTTAGTGTGCCTCTTTTTTGGATTGATAGGCGAAAGGATACCATCATTCGTGTCGGTTACCGAGCCATCATTGCCTGGGACGGCGAGATGACCCACACGCACCAGGTACAGTCACTGTTTATTGAATACAGGCATGGTCACCCAAACGCCGTACAAAGTTGTTCAAGTGAATGCAGTACAGCATCTTCATACATGCTGTAAAAAAGACAAGGCATCAAGTAACTTCAATTCTGATAAAAACGCAATCGATTTCAAGACGTTATTTGAATGAACGCCGATTAGAGAGAAAAACAACAATCACCAGGGAGCATTGAAAAAGTCGCGCAAAACAACGTTATGTGCATTAAAGTGTGTTTTACCAGTAACCAGCAATTGTTGCCTGACCACTTTTCTTGAAAAATGCCATATCTATAATTAGTATTATAATTGTTACCACCGGATTGTACCCACAATTCGATCTAATCTTCCTGAAACACATCACCTTTTGAAATATATTTCGAATTAACTGCAATACAATTCTATATTTAATGAAATAAAAAGATAAAGTATTTTTATATCTTTTTCCAACCAATCAGATTCGAGAAACTGCTCAAATGCGCTGGTGCATAGTTCTATCACACTGACCTTGAAGAACATATATATATGTGACCTCCAACGTGTAATTTCAAGCTCCGTTCCCGAGCTGGAAAGAAGCGACAGACCACATTCAATTGTGACGTATACAAAGCCAGGGTACCAGGTAAGCGTAGCATGGCCTTTTTATTAGATCTTTTCTCGAGCTCATTCACCTGTATCAACGGCATATCGAAGTTAAAATTATTGCCGCAAATCCAATACATTAAAAAACGGATGGTGGTGGTGACAAAAAAAAAGTCATATAATAAGAACATGTAGATGCAATATGTAATTTAAAACTTGTTTTGACACTCGCCAAATAGAAAAAGTAGACTAAAACAAAATATATAAATCTTGAAAAACAAATAAGTAGTCCATGGTTAATTTTGGCTTCTCCTTATCTGACCCTGATCAAAGTAGCAAACGCCATGAAATATATCATTTTGGTATTCGAATAAAAATGATACATGTTTACTTTGACTGTTTCTTTTATCTGATTCGCTTTTTATTAACGTATTATCTTTGTAAACACTGAAATTGTCACACTTCACCTTTGGATACGCTTAGACATTTACATTGTACTTGAACTTTCTGACAGTTGCTTTGAATCTGCATTAATTATCAGTGACCTCTACTTAGGCCGTGATTGGTTGCAGTTATAAAAAATCACTACAGCAGACACGTGCCAAATTAAACACACTTACATTAACAGATTGTGTGGTACTGGATCCAGCGCTCGTCTATAAAGTACATTGACGCATGAACCATTGGTGATATGCAATACAGTTATTATGTTAGCACTACTCTTATAGGTTTTTCATGTTACTCTCGGGTTCTTTGGACGGCATCGTATAACTATATACTATACAATATTAAATAAAACTTCAGCAATTGACGGTGATTTTTTTAACGTTCGGGTCATATCGAAAGGCTAACTCAATTATCGCTATTGTGTCTCGTTGAAGATTAATAATAATGGTATTTTACATTCCTTACAACGTATACTATCTCCCATCGCTTGTATTCTAGCATCTAACGCAAGAATGATGAAGATCACCAATGCCATGATCGTTACCCTGCTTGTCCTGAGTGCTCATCTACTCGTGGTAGGTAAAATAAGCTTGTTAGACTGACCGAAATATGAGTTAAAACTATTCAAATTTGAAAATATACATTTTGCTTATGGATCTTAAATTAATCACTTCAAGAAAGTAAGCTTCCAAAAAGAAATTTGTTTTAAAGGTGCTACTTTCTTCTTCCCAGTAAAAATGTTTTGATTTCTTAAAATACGTGAAAACCAATGCTCTGCACGTATGTATATAATCTAAGTGCATTCAGCTCAATGCCTACTAGCAAAGATCACATACCCTGAAGAATGCGTTTCCTTTTATCTAGCGCATACGTAGGTAATTCCGGCCATTGGTTTCATCAGTCCAAGAATCGTTGAACCCATAAGATATCCAAAGCCAATTTAATATACCAAATTATTTAAATGTAGTTTCTCTCTGTATTTTTGTAGTGTTTATGTTGCGATGATGGTTGGTCTGAGTACAATGGACACTGTTATTATTATGAAGAGGAAGAGATGAACTTTGTTGATGCGCAGTGTGCATGCAAAGCGAATGAAGCTTATCTTGTGAAATTTGACGATCAGGCGGAATCTGATTTTGTGACAGGTAGAACGCACAAACAAAACTGTGACCAACTGACATTATATTTACCAAACCATCCATTCATCGTATGTATGTATGTATGTATGTATGTATGTATGTATGTATGTATGTATGTATGTATGTATGTATGTATGCATGCATGCATGCATGCATGCATGCATGCATGCATGCATGTATGTATGTATGTATGTATGTATGTATGTATGTATGTATGTATGTATGTATGTATGTATGTATGTTTGAATGTATGTAATATGTATTTATGTCTGGTATTTATGTGTGCCATTTATGTATTTTTGTGTGTAAGTTTTTACGAAAGCAAACGATTTAAACAATTTTCACATTGAGAGTTCAAATTTTGAATCCATCAAGCACTACTCATCTGTTCAATTTCCTGAATCCCCTTTATTTATTTTACATGTATGTATGTATGTATGTATGTATGTATGTATGTATGTATGTATGTATGTATGTATGTATGTATGTATGTATGTATGTATGTATGTATGTATGTATGTTTGAATGTATGTAATATGTATTTATGTCTGGTATTTATGTGTGCCATTTATGTATTTTTGTGTGTAAGTTTTTACGAAAGCAAACGATTTAAACAATTTTCACATTGGGAGTTCAAATTTTGAATCCATCAAGCACTACTCATCTGTTCAATTTCCTGAATCCCCTTTATTTATTTTACACAGTTCGCACGGTAGATTCAAAATCATCGCAACTCTTATTGTTTTGTAGGCATTATTAGTGAAAATACTTGGATTGGCACAAGGCGAGCGCTAGTTGACTGCGGTTGTGACAAATGGTTTATGATACCTGACCTGACCGTGGTAAGATTAATTGATATGCATTCATTTTGGCATTTGTCATTCAGTTTTCGTAATGCTGATAATGTATAAGGCTGTATTGTGCTGCACCCAGGCATGATGTGTCGTGCAAACAGAATTACCTGCTGCTCTACGTCAAATAGTCAAACCTCATGTTGTATCCTTAACGATTTGAGGAAACATGGTATCATGGGCAAGAACAAACAAGTGATGTAACTTGGTTGACGGGACCTTTCCCAGCTCAATATGCCGATATTACGGACGCGTCCAATAAGAAGCTCTTACGCGCTAACAAGTTGTTCTGACCAAATTTTGGTATGCTTTTGTATCGCCGTAGGTTAAAAAGGAGAGTAAAACAAATCCCTCTTAATCGAAGAATCATTCAGTAAAATGGTAAAATGCGTAGCAAAACACCAAAGTCATTTTCTCCTTGAGTTGATTGGCAATTGGGAAATAGATAGATTTCAGTGACGACTCTGGATTATGACCTAACCGTTCTCTATATAGAAGTTTTAACCCAGACGTGTTTTTGTAATATTATTAATAACATGTGATGGCTAGGACAAAATAACATTGTTACCTCTCCTAATACTGTTACTCATCTGCATGCCAGTATTATAGATGATACCTTCTGTTGGATCGTTATCAGAATAAACGTCTTGGCCTAACTATCCAATTTTGACCTTAAGACTGATCGAGTTTTGAATATTTAAGTACAAAAAGTTGAAACGTTATATCAATTATAAACTCAAGACGTTACAATGGAGAACTGCTTTATTTTTTACCGCTTTGTATCGTCAATTGTTAGTGATAGAGTATGTTTAATGGTAAAATGTAAAAAATCATGTGTTTGCTAGGTGCCATTCACCAACTGGAGTCCAGACGAACCAAATAACAGTGGAGGTACTGAAAACTGAGTCGAAATCTGGACGAAAGATTATCCATGGAATGACCGGGCATGTAGTCATGAGAAGAAATCAGTGTGTGAAAAAGAAAACTGGTGAGTACATCGGATAAATATATATATATATATATATATATATATATATATATATATATATATATATATATATATATATATATATATATATATATATATATATATATATATATATATACCTGCTTTATATTTATAGCTTTATAAACACCATAGTGAGTCGAACGAAAATTTGCAAGAGTTACATTCGGCAAATGAGAGAGAGAGAGAGAGAGAGAGAGAGAGAGAGAGAGAGAGAGAGAGAGAGAGAGAGAGAGAGAGAGAGTCAAGAAAACAATGATATCTTTATGTAATATTTCAACAATCTCTTGTTTTCTTCTCGCAGATAACAGAAGCATAAAAAGATACCATACTGTTATGGCATTCGACTATGTCAGTCAAAGTTTTCTCAAATAATTTCTATTCATTCTATTAAATGTAAGGTATTTATGTAGTTATTTACTGTTTGTTAGTGTTTTATTCATAAAACACAACTTGTAAGAAATTGTCACATCCTATTTACCTGGTACTCGGAGAATGTCATTGAACGAGAGATGTGTACCAGAAGCCAAAAACGTTTGCTCGTATTTGTTGTAACTTTTAGCATGAAATCAATCGACCTGTAATTGCTAGGAGGTAGCATTAAAATATACATCGTAGCAAAATAATATTGTCATAATGTATCTTTTTATGGAGACACTACTTTACTACTTGTCCCCTCTCTTGGGACATTTGTGAAATTATTAAGTTATTCTGGGATAATGTATTTCAACATTCCTACAAGTATGCCGTAGGTAACATATGTAACATTATTATTGTGTTCCCAATGCCTGATATCTACCTACTTATCTCTCTATCTCTCTATCTCTCTATCTATCTATCTATCTATCTATCTATCTATCTATCTATCTATCTATCTATCTATCTGTCTGCCTATCTATCTATCTATCTATCTATCTATCTATCTATCTATCTATCTATCTATCTATCTATCTATCTATCTAGATCTATCTATCTTGCCGCATTTGTTCAGAAATTCAGTATGTCCGTCCCACTCAAACGTGGTTTCTTAACAATTAATTCGGCTACAAAAGCCACGAATGTTCATCTGGCATAGGCCATTTCTTCTCACCGCCACTAATACCACATATGGAATCAGATACAACATCAGCTGTCAGAGTAAGAAACTCATATACCTCATCACACGCAAACCTGGCTCAAAACAATACGTTGCGGAGACTAAGACATCCCTTCATCATTCATCACTTTTCAAAAGCAGGCCACAAAAAACACCCCTTTAGCCACAAATCTCAATACTGATTGCAACGACACCAATCCTATCGCTATTTCTGCAATTCTGCTGACATAAAACTGCCTCGCCTTCATCGCAAGCACTGCGCCTCTGCCCCACAAATCGCTCCCCTCATAGGTGCACAGGGTATTCGAACACGACTGTGTATTTATTATGTTTAGTTCTTGTCTCAGTGACACAATCGTTTTGCTTTGATCAGTCAGTTGTACTTCCGGATGCTGCAAAGTGTTCTCAGTGAGTACCCTCCTACATCTGGCTTTTAAATCTAATCAATTGAGTTTGGTCTTCCCTGTCGTCTCGATTCACTTGAACCGAATGTCCTGTACCAAATCGTACTTAAAATGTCTGATTTCATTGCAACTGCTACCCGACTGTGCAGTTTAAAAGATCTTTTCTCATACACGTATACGTACCATATTTGACAAATGTACAGAGTCTGTATGTGTGTGTTTATATTGTTGTATATCATGCATTTGCTAGTGAATAGACCTTTTCGGAGTTTCGTTAACTTAGGCAAAAATCCTCATGCCAAATAGAAGTTTTTTCTTCACATTATGCAGTTTGAGAGCAGGCAGAAGAAATGAACGTCACATAGTTAACGAGTCACTGTCGGACTGGCTAATGGATACTGTGGCTCGGCTTTTAGAAATTGTTTTTTGCTACGCAGAGGCTTGTGACTCAATGTATAATTTGCAAACCCCCGAGAAAGAAATCATGTTCAGAGAGTTAAGGTTAAGCAAAAACTTCTGTACGTTGGACATTTTTTATTAAAGACTAACTGATGACAAGGAAAGAAAACAACTGTTAAATATCATTGGGAACTGTCAATGAGTCATTGTGTTACCAGTAACTAGCCAGACCAACGGCTGTTGTGCTGTTTGGTAGCCTAACTTATTACAAAAGTTCAATCAAATTGAAACATGTACTATGTAAATGTATATCTGAGCTTTTTACATACTTTAAAGCATTTGGTCTTGCCAAAGTACGCTAAATATAACATCAGGGCCGCCATGCGGTTACCGAACTAAGGACAGACACAATGCAGATCACACGGTCGACCACTTCCACTTTGTCAGAAATGCAAAATTATTCTAATGACTTTCACACAGAGGTTTTTTGTGTGAAATGGTAAAATCTCCCGGAAAAACAGAAGCAGGGTTTGCACACACTAACCCTACGGAGAGAGTCGACGGACGTTTTAGAGTATTGGGTTTGACTGCAGCGGAAATAGGTAAAACGGGGCCGTGCATATAATAACGCAGGCCCAAGGAAACTTCCGGTGACATTGAGGAGAGGGTCTATCATGTCGTCGATCGCCTGTATCTTTTCTGTATTGTCGCCGGCAGTTATTTGTTTGAGTTATTACAGAACCGTGTGCCTTGTATACCGCCACTCCTCTAGTAAAATCTTGCGTAGTTTGCACGACTTCGAAATACGCGTGTAATTAAACAAAGAAAACCTCGTTTGATTGAGGGCGCCCCTTTTTAGCACGCTGACGTAGTCAGCAGAGCTATATTTGTGGTGTCGAATTCCGTAGATTAGGCTGTCTGGATGGATGGATGTTGACATTTAGTGTCCGTAAACCATTTTAAACTGACAACCGCTTAACATTTGGCATTGAAAGTTTGTGACGGTCTAACTTGGTACACGAAGATGGGGAATTGTTCAAATGAAGTTGATTGGAGGTGACTTCGGTCGAATGATTTGCTGATGGAGCGGTGAAGTATTGTTCTTATATAGTCGCACTGTAAATAACGATACATTGACACAGCGAGGCAATTCTCACGTTTCAAAGAAGTTTCGTCTCGAGCGATAATCTATTTGTCTCAATTTACAACAACAGCCAAAGATATTCTGTCTCGATTATTTGATGCTATGTAACATGTTTATGATAAGTTGGAAGACACCTGACAAAATGCAAAATAGTTATTTACATCTTATATATTAACCTTCTCGGAAATACCAAATTATTTAATAAGTCTGCTTGGCACTTGCACGCTTTATTTATTCATCCATCCGGGAGAGAAGGCACTCCGATCACGGTGTGTGGTGACAATATGTAAATTGAGACAAAGAGATTACCGCTCGAGACGAAAATCGCAATGAAATGTGAGAATTGCCTTGCTGTGTAAATTAATCGCAGACATGAGTATTGGCTGGCAGAGAAATGAAGTATTGAATGACTAAAAAAAAAATCGCGCATAATATTTTAATTAGCTAATAGTCTGTCATCGGGACAGGGGCATGCGAGAGGTCGTCGGCATGCATGCATAAACAGAGCAGGAACCTCGGTCTTCAAAGTTAACTCCGGTTTATTCTTACGTGTAGAAGTTACATATCGACAAAGATGTTTACAGCACAGCCCGCTGATGATAAAAGGCTGCTAGTCCAAGACTACTACCAAAATTTATGCTCTCTTAGATTAATTATGATTGCATATTCGATCCGACCCGTTATAGCAACTCATGGTAAAGCTTAAGTATACAAAGAAATCTAGAAACAACAAGTCATCGTCGATGACACTGTCCCCACTTGTTAATGGGTACTTTGACTACAAGTCGTTGAAGATGACAGAGTCCTGTTCATTAATTGAGATACATGTGCGTATCAGTTTGTCCTACAGGTGTGGTTCAACTGTGGAATTGATCAGGTGACATCTGAAGACAGTGTTGATGGCAAATAGCAATAGTAATGGCAGTGACAGCCCTACGAAACTAAGTATCTCAGTGGAATTGGGTATTTCAATGTGCCACATGCAATCATGTACGAAAGTCATTTTTTAAAATTATGCCCACAGGACAAACAGCGTCTGATAGCTTGTTGTCAATACACAAAGAAAACATAAGTTCGGTGTTGCTGACAGCTAAGCTAAACAAAATGTAGTTGGACAATAAACTTCCATAAAGGTTTTGCGAGGTACAAATATCAAGGCAATCTGGCTTGAGGTTTTGGTTGTAGTATTTTGACAGAGTCGGCCCTTTTTACCTCATTTGGATGTTTTTGATACAAACATGTTTGTTTGAACAAAGTCACAAGTCCAGCCAGTGATGTATCAACACTTCAAATATTGAGGCGGTAGGAAGCTAATGTGGGGTGTTTCACTTGGTTGCTAATTTACCATCAACTTTGTGTTGTTTGTCGCTGTTCCCAATTAACATATACGTGTCCGAATTCATAGGGTTTGCTCACGTCAAAATGTATTAGTCATAAACATGAAATGTATCAACCTACAGAACGACGAAAGTTCGGTTTGTATGTATGCGGAAGTTTATTTTAAAGGAAGAAAAGCGCTGTTTTGACATTTTATCTTCTACAGGATAACTTCATCTTGTAAAGATGAGAATAGCGATCACATAAAAAAGTTTCAAAGGAGGTTGAATTCCCTCATCTGTTGTGAAAATTTAACATAATTAACACAATTTTTTAAAATTGGCATCAGCTGTACCTTCAGATTGTTTGGTTCGTGTATCAACTGCACTTGTTTCGTTCTACTCCCCCGGGCCGCAGCACGCTAGAATATCAAATTTTCTTTTGGCAACAAAATATGTTTATGTGTAAAGACCATAATCATTGATGACAAGTGAATTCTAGTCCGGACCTGAATTCAATTTTAAATAATAACAATGCTGACTGTACAAATACGGCTGTGTTGAAAAGCTAAAAGCAGTCTCCACTTTTCATCACACTTCAGGAGTAGAACAAGAAACTTCAGTAGATTCACAAAACGATATCATTAGAAAAATAGCCATAAGTCATACAGTTCAGTAGCTTTTAATATGTGTCTTGTGATGATTGTATAATAGATGATGAGAAAAGGGAATATGTTTATATGTCGGGGTATTTTCATTTTTTACAGTTTTGAAAGCTTTGTTCTTATATTTGTATCAGTAAGTTTCAAAATAGATCTTCAGCAAATTTCAAATAAGTTGAAGGTATGTTTACAGATTGAATATATGAAGTTCAAAAATATGTTCGTGTTTACATTTATATCAAGTTTCACCCTTTTTTTCTATTTGAAGATGCTACGTGACTCAGGTAACAGTACTATGACTGAAAGTCAAAAGCTGTGTTGAGAAATTGTTTTGTTTTCACAGAACCTGATGTTTGTCTCTTGTGCAAAAGCTGGAAGACCTGTACATTTATTGAAAAGCAAGTTGTGTATGACGATATATTGTGGTATAATTTGTATGTAATACACTTTCATGATCCCCTTGTGACCTTTACATCCTGGCACTGTTGTTGGTATGGATTTGCCATTTTTAATTCAAACTCTGCAATAGTCAACCATACTATTAATTTTTAGCAGGTTCTTGAACATGAATCAGTTTTCTTTGTTAACAAGGGAGAAAAGTTTATTGTTGTATGATACCATACTGACAAAATGCAAGGAAGTTAGGTCACTCTTGGGTCATGCGAATGACCAATTCTCACCCATAAATCAGAGTTGTTTACTGACAGCCCAGTCAGAGTGTGTATTCTGTTCCATATGTGTTTTATAAAAAGTGACGCACTGTGATTTCCACTTTTAAAAAAAAAAGGGTGCTCAAAGGGGTCTCCCACAAGTTGATTTCAGTACGGCTAACAACAACTGCCACTGATCATTACAGCTTTAAGATTGAAAGTTTGGTTTCCTGTCTCTCTTAGAGTATGCCACAAACGCTGTAGATGGGCTGCTACATACATCCTTAATATTGTGCATTTGAACAAGCGGCTGACTGTAATCTTTGTACTGTTTCTTAAAAGCAAAAGTACATTTTTTTCTGTTGACACACAGAACAAAGAAGCTGGAGCTGTTTCGTGTGATCTTGGTTAATGCCTAAAGATGTCAGATAGTACCATTGTGTTAATTACATGTTCTTAACAATAGAGAAACATAGACATAGAATACAATTTATTTTTGGTGACTTTTTCTTTAAGGTAGTATGCACCTCGAAAGTGATAGACTTAAACTTTTGCTATAACTTTCCTCAAGGAATCTTTTAATCATTCTCTTTCAAAATCGAAAATAAAAGTAGGGGGTCACCGTGCAAATTTTGGTGCAGGAGAAACAAATTACCCAAGATTTACCGATATTAGAAATTCAAAATGGCCGCCATCCTTTTGTTAACTCTGAAAAAAATGAAAATTTTCGAATTTCGAAAAACTAAGCCGGTAAAAAGTTGTCTTTCACCAAGAGCTTTAAAATGAATCCCCACATGTGGTATATCAGAAGAGAATTGTAAAAGTTTGAGAGTCCGAATGTCTGTCCCCGAGGTGCGTTCTACCTTACGGGACAACCGAACACGTATTGCATATTAATCAGAGATACGTTCGTCTCGAGTCCCCCTGTACGCCCCAGAGTTTTTTCAAAAGGCCCAAACATACCCATAATATTTTCAGTTGTCCCCTCAGTTCTCCACCTCGGGAAGGAATGGGGAATGCGTTACTTGGGAGGGGTTGAGGAAGGCGTTACGGTAATAATCAGAAAAATGCACGGAATATAGTCAAACCTATTATTAACTTTGAATTTGCAAACATCAATCCAATGTATCCAATTGAGAGGAATGGCCAATTGCATCGTAGGACATGTGTCTGTTAAGGTAGGACGCACCGCGAAACTGAGAGACTTAAACTTTTGTTCAAACTTTCCTGAATGAAAACTTTCATCCATTCTTTTACCAAATCAACAACAGAAGTCAGGGGTCAAAGTGCAAAGTTTGGAATTAGCGAAACAAATTACCCAACGTTTTGTGATATTTGAAATTCAAAATGGCCGCAAGTCATGTATTTACTCTAAAGGAGGGATTAAATTTCAGATTTTCGAAAGCTAAGAAGGTGAAAGTTTTTTCTTTCTCCAAGAACTTGAGACTCCACAAATGGCAGATCCGATAAAAAATTAGAAATGTGAGAGTTAGCTGTCCCTTCGTGACTTTAAACCGTCGTCTTTTCCAATCCAGAAAGAAAATCAGAGGTCACTGTGCAAAACTTGGTAACGGAGAAACGAATTTATCGATGTTTACCGACACTCCAAATTCAAAATGATGGCCGACATCCCTATCTTAACTCTATTGGAATTTTTTATTTCATTGTCATTTGTATTTTATTGCTCATGCCCCCCAAAAATGTGATGTTCCGATTACATGGTTTTCAAAAATAAAGTAGGTAGGTAGGATTTTTTTCTGTTTTTTTTTATTTCTCAATGTACATTTTACGCGTTCAAACAAACTTCCAGTGAACAATTTCCTCATGATACGCACTCAAATTGAATACCAATTTATTAAAATATCGGGTAATCGGAACAGCATATTTTTGGGGGGCCTCATCCACCAGGCGAAGCAAATTACAGGATGAGGTACTCATAACCCACTGCCCACTGGAATTATGAGTCAACAGCCTTGCTTAGGGGGCACAACACCCAGAGTCTCGAACTCACCATCCTCCTACAGTGAGTCGGGCACCCTAACCACTACCCCATGGTGCCTCCATTAGTAACACGGGTATACAGTCGGTGAATATTGTATTTATTTCATGAGCTTTTAAATGCGACTCAACAGGTCGCAGACCAAACATTGTATTGTAAACTTTGGAGAATCTGAAGAGCTGTCCTCAAAGCGCATTCTACCGTAAAGTTATGCAGTCACCTGTAATCTAAAAATGCCCATATATGGTCAAAGGGGCGTTCTTTGGTATTCAAAATGCCCATACGAGGGCGCTCTTTTTAAAAAAGCGCCCTCTCGCTTGAAATATGTGATTGGTTAGATTTTCTGGTTCCATGGTAACTGTGGTACAATATGAACTGGTGATAGTAAACCTTTAAAGTGCATTGTCTCCGATTGATTTCTTAAAACTTTGCCCGCGCGAGTCTGCTCGCCTCAAAAGAGGTGTTGTTTTCCTCAGTAGTATACGCGTTGAGTCCCGTAGGGAAATTTGACAGTGACACTCGCTGCCACTCCTGCATCGGAACTGTTCCTCTCCGCAGAATCCTACAAAACGAGTTATTTATAGTAAATTCTTTGTTTCATCGACGGCGGCCTTTGACTTTAGAAATGACACGTGAGAGAGGAGCATGTTCTAATAGTTTAGTGAAAGGATGCTCGATTTTTTAAGCCGTTTAATTATGTAGAACGAAAACCATGGAGTAAATTATATCCCCCTCTATCGGCGCGTATGGACGAAAATGAACTTTTCTTAACATATAATGTATGAGGCGAAGCCGAGCACATTACGGATTGCAAAGTTATATGTAGTCCATTAAAGGGTCCATAGTTGCTATTATTTTATAGCTTTGGTAATGACATGGAATTTGTAATGTAGAAAACGTCAGAGAAAACAATGCCGGGTAACCCGATACATTATCAGTAACAAGCTGATTGGATGACGTCACAAACTTAACTTGTATTGGCAAACATGTAATAAACACGATTGGAACTAATTTGGGATAATTGGATCTCCATATTTTTCAAATTAATGTTGCAATATTACAAATTACTTATGAAAACAATACTAAAGTGTATAATTTAAAAAGAAAAGTAGATGAACTTACACTTGTACACTTAACCGGCTTTACATCACTATCCAATTATCCAAAATTAGTTCTAATCGCGTTAATATAATAATGGTTGAACAATGTCGATATTGTAAAAGTGGTAATCTTAGTAGCGCTATGCATCGCACACGGTAAAGTTCCCTAAGAATTGTCGTTGAATTCGATCAATCTACCATTGTGTGTTCTCAGTAGACAGCTGACACATATATTCCCTTGAAACACTCTCTGTATCGTGTGCAAGATACATGTATTAAGGTAGAATGTGCCTCCGGGACAGATATTCGGACTCTCAAACTTTTTCTATTCTCTTCTGATATACGACTTGTTGGGGCTCATTTTGAAGCCCTTGCAGGAAGAAAAACTTTTACCGTCTTAAATTTCCTTTTTAAATCGGAAATTTTATTTTCTGTATAGAGTTGACACAGGAATGGCGGCCATTTTGAATTTCAAATATCAGTAAAATTTGGTTAATTTGTTTCTATCATATCATAAATTGTACGATGACCCCGATTTTTTATTTTTTTTATTTTGAAACAGACTGGTTGAAAGATTAATTGAGGAAAGTTTGAGCAAAAGTTTAAGTCTTGGACTATAGAGGCGCATACAACCTTAATTGTGGCTGTAGCTGTTTGGCTGAGAGCTTACCGTAAGTACAGTTTTGCTCGTCGCTGTTATCCGGACAATGAATGGTACCATCACATTGGTTGAACGGTTTTATACAGTGTTGACCGCCAGCACATTGAAAATCACCATCGTAACAGGGCACTGTAAAAATGTGTTTCATTTTTGTGTATATTATAAGCGCCATGAGAAAATGACAGAAATTAGAAAAAAATAATACCTTTATGAACTAAAATGAATTATTTTAGTGTAAACACATTGGTTAAACATATACCCTCACAACGCAAATTGGCGACTCTTATATCATTGTGTGTGGGAAAAATAAAATAGGCGCCCGTTTTATATTCTGTCACCAAACGTACATATAACATAGTGTTAGCTTAAAAGCCTTTTACACATTGTTTGCAGCCGTGGCCGTGTCAATTTGGGATTAAGTTTTCCCTTCAAGCTGAATTTTGCTAGTTTGTGGAACTCGGTAGACATATCAAGTCAACGTACTTTTATTTCTGTAACCGTTGAAAGCACATCTATTTGGTCAACTGAGCGAACAGCACTTCACACTGGTCAAATGCGTGAAACATGACTCACCGTAGTACGGACGAACGAGGTCGCTGTCGAACACCAGCAACTCCCTGTGGACGGTGTCCTTGACGGCCGAGCGTCGGATCATGTTCGTGTTACAGACCGTGACGGTCGGGAAGGGCAGCTGCTCGTCGGTTACCAATTTGATCTAACGAGGTATCGATTAATAACGTGAAGTCTTCAAATAATCGACACAAAATGTGTGTGTCATTTTTGCTTAAGGCTTATATCATACATTTATACGCAACAATTCTTTTGGCTGGCGATTGAGCCATTGTCTAAGAACCTTAGGAGTCACAAAGAAAATAGAGCAGACAAAATAAATCAGTCGTCTGTGCTATTACTGTAACCTGGAGCACCATAGCCCTTGTAGTACGAGGGAATATCCAGATTTTTTGGAGGTAATTCAAATTGACAGTCACGTAATCCTTACACTGGGCAAAATGCTTGATGTACAACAATATATACACATATACTGATTCTATACATGTAAGTATACACGTTCGTATACTAATAAAATGCAAAACTACAGTGTACGCTTAGTGTGCAAAGATTTGCGTTACGTATACTCTTTATCTGCATAGAAATACGCTACGCATATCAACGTATTGGAATGTTCTACATACAAAGATATTGTGTTCCGTATACGTTAATATACGTAAGTATACTGAACGTATATCAAGCTTTTTGTCCAGTGTTACGATTATAAAATAGAGACCACAGTATTTTCCACCGTCTTGCATTTTAGAAAATATGTACTTTATGGAGTTACGAACTCAGTCTGTTGTCAGAGAAGTCAATGTGTGGAAGTAGCACCCGATAATTGTCCCGTCCCTTACGTAATTCAAAATGTGCCAAAAGCATTTCACCTATCAGCAGAGATATACATGTTTGCAGCTGTATCTCCGGCGATGCGTTGAAAGTCGTTTGTTTTCAGTGTCGTCTGACTTCAGGATTTTTAAATTTATTTATATATTTTTGTTGTTTTTGTTTATTTATTTATTTATTTATTTATTTACTTCTTTACTAACTAGTTTATTTACTTCTATTTCTTGCACGGATTATCTTAGAATGTCAAATTTGTTTTATGCCTCACCTCAACGATGACGTCACGATCAAAGTATTGCTTGATCAAGAGTCCGACTTGAGCGACGAGTGCCGCCATGGCAGCCAGAAAAATCACTAACCAGATTGTGCGGCTAAAATGGGAACTGGCGTTAACTATGTAGGAGATGCCGTGCGTTGTAGTCCTATTACCGAAGCCTTGAACTTGAGATTTCCACGTGCGATTGCCACTGTCCGGTCCAGCGGCAGTGCTTCCCCTATCGCCGGCGTCTTTGCTCAACGAATGCCGACCACTCCTGTGAGCGTTCCCCGCCATTGGTGCGATCTCGTTGTGGAGTGAAATAGCTGATACGGACACTTCGTTGTCCATGCTGTCCGTATTGTGACTGTGCTATGCTGTGACGATGGTGTAAGAGAACTGATAGTCAGACATGGAACTACAGATAGAAATGAGAGAGAGAGAGAGAGAGAGAGAGAGAGAGAGAGAGAGAGAGAGATTCAAACCAAGTGCACAATACCTTTCTTTATATAATTGATATTAAAACTAACCATACGTATACAATGTGACTGCCCGGATTTCACAACGTAGGACAGAATGGGGGATAACATAAAATGTCAACCCGAAAGTTTTACCCGACACCGCTTCTTTTAAAAAAAATACCACGCGGTTCTTCGGATTCAAACATTTTGGATCGACTTGAGACAATGGACGACATTTGAATGAAAGTAGCATAAATTGTTTTCACGTTGCAGTGAGTTTCATCTAGATGACAACAGAAAAAACAACACAAACAACAAAAAATAAAAGAAATAAGCCTTGACTCAAGTTTCTAAACTACAGCTTGTATAATATTCCGTTAAAATATTAAACACTTGAGAATGTTAATGTTCATATAGGTGACTCCACAGGCGTGCGAGAATGATACGTCCAGTCGTTCGTCGGCGAACTGAGAAGCAGAGAAAAGATCACCGTTCGTAAGATTCATCGCGTTTGGCAAGACGAGGAAGTGTGACGCAGCTGTGTTCGACGTGTACATATCGTTCAACGTCAACTTCAGCAAACAGGAATTCCATCCTATCTGAAGTGACCCGTGTGTCAAGATCTTCCAAATTGACGCAAAGAAAATCAACATTACACGCTCTCTATACATTGGCGGGATGTCACGCGTCCCTGGACGCTAATGTATCGAGAGCATGAAATGTTAATTTTCTTTGCGCCCATTTCGAAGATCATGACACGTGCCTGTTTGTAGTCGAAGCCCACAGTGATACTTACTAGTGAGAGCTGTGACAAACGACAGCGTTGCTGTGCTTTCACGGTCGGTTACCTCTTTAGGTGCACAAAAGTCGCTAAACTCCATGCAATAATCCGACTAGGAGGCGGTTGTAAAGTCATACCTCATACAAAAGCCCTCGTGGCGCTTACAACCAACGAGAATAAAAACACACCCACAAAGCCACAGACTCAATGAAATTAATGCATGACGCTTAAAGGATCATAATTAATCATCATACTGAATAATTTATAGAAATTTTCCCGTCATTCTCATTTTATCCCTTTCATGCAATTTTCTTAATGACCTTCCTACATTTATGCCAATAATATTAAAAACTTAGCTCTTTCAGCGGCACTTTCCATTTTATCTTATATTTACGTGACTGTATCGCGTACGCTTCGGGGAAAAAACGTGTAAAATTGGTCAAAAGTCGGATTATGAACACAAGCGTGATGGTACTGTTATTCAGAATTTCACACGACCTCGCAATCAGGGTCTAACATAAATAGATGCCCCGCCGTTATCTCCGTAAAGCATTAATATTGTACACGGCCACGCTCTACCCTGACTTTATCAAAGTTTCGCACATTTACATATTCATTGATACCGCCTATGGTTGTTTCCGAGACGGTTGTTCCGAGAGTGTGCGGTTCATAGTTACAGTTGCGGGTATGACGTCACGGTTTAGCTGTTCGCGCCTCTTAGGGTAACCAGGTGAATGGTTGTTGACCGACAAACAAGGATATTTTTGATTGGGTTGTTTATCTAAAACCGTACCAATGTCCTCTTCAGTTTTATTTGGGAGTCACAGGGATGGGATTCTCTCATACAGTGATGAAACTTCCTTGATCCCCCCATAACTTAAATTGCTGAAATCGTTCACAAGGATCATAACACATGTGAACTTGAAAAACGTTTAGGTTTCAGCTGAGTGTTCACTTGTCCTAACGAACAAAGAAGCAGAGGGCTGGAGACGATGTTGCAGTCTTCAAATGCAAATTTCTTGCAATATCACTGAAAGTCAAAATCAATATACTAAGAACTTGCTCTCAGGCACCGAGAATTACTCTCAGCGCAGTCCATCAGTACTCTCTCTCTCTCTCTCTCTCTCTCTCTCTCTCTCTCTCTCTCTCTCTCTCTCATTTGAATACATTCAATCAGTAGTATTAAGATGACCTCGTCATATTATCATTCAATAATTTCATATCACGTGACAAATGACTCCTGTCATAGTGGACAACAACACGTTTGTTTACGAGTAGACCTTTACATTTACAGGGCGTTTGTGCTCTTCCACGCATAAAGGAAATGAATAATTAAGTACAAAATGTTTAACAGGTCACTATTCTTAACTGATATCTTTTCAAAGTGAGAGTGGTTTTGCAAAATTTTACTTTTCGCGATAATCTAAAAAAATGATTCAGTTATATTTCGTTGGATCTCTGAAAACGTTCAAGTAACCATTACAAACACCCTACTGACGTCAGGTAATTGTGTGTTCGGTCACTGTCACTTAATTTGTGTTCAGTTTTGTTTCACAATGTTCCGTTTGCATTACAATCCTCTTAGTCTCTTCCAGTACTGCGATATCTGTCATAAACCATGGTAACCAGCTACCTCCAGGGTGCATTGTACGAAGTTCAGGGTTCAAAACCTATGCAGGTATTGACCCCGTTATAATTTTGGATGACAGAATTGTAGCGATAAAACAATATTGGTGTCATCATAATACATGGTAGACGACTAAAAACCATTTAACATTTCAAAGGGACTGATTATTTTACAGAATGTCTGCCAGAGAAACAGAAGGAGACTTGCCTTTCTATCCGTATGAACATGTATTTAATAAACTATGTATGTATGTATGTATGTATGTATGTATGTATGTATGTATGTATGTATGTATGTATGTATGTATATAAAAGTGTGGCCGCGATGATTTGAATGAATGCGACACAAGGGAGTTTCACCCGGGGCTGTCAATCATTTTGTATTTGCTCTACGTGACTGTATACACAGTCCGCCTAGCCTCTGGTACTGTGCAAGGATGTCAAGTCGGTTAATCCGGTAGAAACTAAACTAAATCATAACTTCGCACACTCAAAGGGACCGCGTCCGATCGCAAGGAAAACCTGACCTGGGAAGCCAATTTCCAATTAGGTTAGTACGACATATAAGAGACTCAAGAGAAATGTTTGAAAATGATTTTTTTTCCATTCACCGACTTTAATCAAGACTAGAAGGAATGACAACTTTTAAAAGTTAGTAGCCGTAATGTCTGTTACATAATGTCGACAAATTTCAAACATCAGTGTTACCGTAAAATACATAGTCTGACAAGTATCAGTATATTAAACGTGAAGCGTGTTTATAACATTTCAAGATACGAAACGGACTACAAAAATTTTGTTTTCCTTAAGAGAGGGGTTTTCATCAATCAATATACTAAAAACACACCAGGATAATAAACCTATGCGAACCAATTAATTGTAGATTGTGATGTCTTGACAGTGAAAGCACTAACATCTCTTCTTTAACATTAAAACTAAACCACCACCTTGACAGTCTTAAGACTCATAGGGGTTGATTTTCAGACTGATATGATATAGTGTAATCACAAAACTTTCAAACGTCTTAAAAAATCACGATTAAACATTATTCTTCATTACGTAAAGTGCAGTAAAGGATAGATTTCGGAAAGATTTACAACTTAGTTGTTTTTAAATTTTACAATATGTATGCCTTAAAACAAGTATGTTAAACATAATTATGGTACATGTGCATCGCTAGATTGGTACAAATTTTGTTTGGTTGTTCCCTCTGCACATCTAGCAATCCTGGGACAATTTTACGGTCACCTGCAAGATGAAAAAACATCATGTAAGCTTACTTGTGGAAAGCAGACCTTTGTATTGAAATGCTGAAATGGATGGAAATCATATGATACCTTTCAAAGTTGTGTACTCTGTGTGGGATTGTTTACGAAGCAGGATCTTTTGAGTTCAAGTGATGGAGACAGAGGCGTCGGCTGTATTTCTTCAAACTTTATTACTACAGCTACGATGAACTACTGCTACAATAATATAATGTATCAGTGGGTGGATAAGTGACGACCAGATCCAGTGATGAGCGATTTGCTCTGAGTATACGCATACGCATACACTAAACTGTACATAAACATATACTAAAGTAAAGTGGCTACTTCAGGCTGTGATATAGCTGATTTTGGCGGGAAAGTAAGAAGTGTCTTCGACTTTGATTGGTTAGAGATGAGTCACAAGTCAGAAAGAATTAAAACTATCTGTAAACACAGGATATTAGGAAGGAACAGAAGAGATGACAATCTGTCTTCATTGTCAAAGAATTAAAAAAGTAGCTATCTTTGTATAACGTTTCTCAACATTCTCCCGCCCGACAGAAAAGGTATCAAGTCTAAAATTAAAAAAAATCATCGTAAAACTAAAACTCGAGAAAAAATGCAGAAAATGAAAGTAATTGAAATATGGAGTAAAATGACTAGATATCATATAGTGAGTATATATGAGTATGTAGGGTCCATTAAATAGTGTCCAATATATCTTGTCCGATATATAGAGTTCACATAGTGTTCAGGTCTTGTATCCTACAAACAGGCAATGGCTGCTGCTGTAAGTGTAAAACGTCGTTGACCTTTACTAGGATCAGACAGAATTGTGTCCGTGTCATTGTTGCTGCTTGGTAACAATGTAGAAGTGTCTGCCTTCAGTTCAAGGGGATAAAGTTTCACAATAGGACGATTGGTGAGTCCGGTCGTAGTCTTGATTTCCGCAGATCGTATCATTCCATCTTTTCCGTAGTTTAATTTCTCCACGATGGCTAATGGCCATCACATTCGTCGTTCAGTGTCACTGTGTATTAGAGCAACATCTCCGACCTGATTCCGTTGTCGGTAGTTCCGTTTAATTTGTGATGTTCACGCAAAGCAGGTAGATATTCTGAAATCCATCGACGCCAGAATTGTTCTTGTAATTGAGCAATGGGTACGTACCGTTTGTTCAAGTTACTGCGATTTCCATAGGTTGGGTCCGAAAGTTCGTCGTCGTACTGTTGGTGTGGCACGCCTGTAAGTGGCAGTCCTTGCAGAAGGTGAGACGGTGATAGGGGCGTCGTGTCTTCAGAATCCTTTAACAAGTAGGTAAGAGGTCGGTCGTTCAACGTGGTTTCAATCTCTGTAACAATAGTGTTCAATTCGTCGAATGTAACGAAGGCACCACCGAGTACTTTCTATATCGCGTTTTTAGTCAGTCCGATCATGCGTTCCCGGAAACCTCCGAACCGTGGGGCGCGTTTAGGTATGAAGGACCAGTGTACGCGTCGATTAGCTAAATAGCGTTTCACATCTGGCGCGTGGAATAATTTCCGTATTTCATCCGCGGCGGATAAATAAGTAGAGGCGTTGTCCGAAATCATCTTCGAGGACACATAGTTCTAATTCTTTCTGTGACTCATCTCTAACCAATCAAAGTCGAAGACACTTCTTACTTTCCCGCCAAAATCGGCTATATCACAGCCTGAATTAGCCACTTTACTTTAGTATATGTTTATATACAGTTTAGTGTATGCGTATGCGTATACTCAGAGCAAATCGCTCACCACTGGATCTGGTCGTCACTTATCCATCCACTGATACATTATGTTATTGTAGCAGTAGTTCATCGTAGCTGTAGTAATAAAGTTTGAAGAAATACAGCCGACGCATCTGTCTCCATCACTCAAAAGATCCTGTTTCGTAAACAATCCCACACATTGTTTTTTGGTTCCGAGACCGGGATATTAGGAAGAAACTGAAGAGATGACAGTCTGTATTCATTTTCAAGGAATTAAGGAGTAGCTCTCATTGTATAACGTTTCTCAAAATACTCTTTATTTGTAAAACACTACCAAACCATTTTGATCATTTTTCAATGACTATCTTATATATTGTACAGAGCAATCAGGAACGAGGGAGTCATTTAAACGAACTTTTCTGGTAGGCTTCTGTTTATGAATGCGAACGGCAACTGAAGAAAGAACAAGCATTATTCTATTTGGAATGAATGCAAATTCATGAAATATGCTTTGGTCGGTGTACACTACAGGAGCTTGCCCTGTTTTGTCTCCCCTCGCGCATAAAGATACATTCTATTCCTTGACTATATTTATTGACCCTTATAATTGCTATTGAAAATTACATTTCATAATCGTAATTGATGTACATGATTTTGACGTGTCAATAATTACTCCTGCCCTTTCATAGATCTAAGCTGAAATCACCTTGATAGATAAAACTCCAGCACATCTTTTAAGCAAATAATTCTTTTCGACAGCGTGTGAGATGATCTGAGATCAGCAAGTACATATAGCATCCACATGTATTGATTACGCAATAAAGCACACCAAGTGACGGTATACCACGAGATTTTGACCAGTTCCGAAGACATATGTGCACGAGCGATAGCGAGTTCATATATGAAGTGTACTAGTCAAAATCGAGTGGTATACCGTCGCTTGGTGAGATTTATTGATATTATATTATAACGGTATATTAAAATTCTGGCGTGGAACATCAAATAATGGATTTTTTGCTCACGTGTTAACACACGTGAGCATATGTCGCAGCGATGTATGTCTGTCTGTCTGTCAGTCTGTGTGTTGGTCCGTTATCTCAAAAACAGCTGATCAAATCAAAATCAAATATGGTACATAGATTCAATTGGCAAATGGCA
Source organism: Ptychodera flava (assembly GCF_041260155.1). Taxonomy (NCBI): domain Eukaryota; kingdom Metazoa; phylum Hemichordata; class Enteropneusta; family Ptychoderidae; genus Ptychodera; species Ptychodera flava. The sequence goes on along the minus strand of NW_027248280.1, from coordinate 10,424,266 downwards.
AGAACTGATTAGTTTTTGGTGGGTGTGGCATGCATACTTTTTGCTCATTTAATTGATGATTTTAGAAAAAACTGATGTACATTAAAAATGACTGCATACAATTTGATGAGATTTACTACAAATGTTGATCACACCAAGTTGTATCAGCAGTGGCAACCATTCAGGGATGACATGAAAGATAGTTGCTAATTTGCATATTTAATGAACTTTCCTAATTAGGGATAAATATTTGATTTACTTGATCAAAATTGACCAAATGTGGTATGTATATTGAAGATACTATGATTTAACATTATTGAAAGTCATTGAGCATTTTAACTTCACCCGATTCCTAATTTGCATATTTAATGAACTTTTCTAAATAGGGATATATATTTGAATTGACTGGACCAAAGTTGATGAAACTTGCTACATGTATTGAAGATACTATGATACAACATTTTTGAAAGTCATTAAGCATTTTTACTTCATCCGATTCCGACTTCGCATATTTAATGAACTTTCCAAATTAGGGATATATATCTGATTTGACTTGATCAAAATAGACCAAATTTGGTATCTATATTGAAGATACTATGATTTAAATCATTGAAAGTCACTAAGCATTTTGACTTCACCCGATTCCTAATTTATATTATATAATATATATATATATATATATATATATATATATATATATATATATATATATATATATATATATATATATATATATATATATATATATATATATATATATATATATAGGTATATCATATAAAATTAAGCACATTGTCCCTGAACCAATATTGTTACTACTTTATAATTGTTTCATTTTATCACATATCTCTTATTCGTTAGAAGTTTGGGGGAACACTTACGCAATTTACCTTAAACCTATACATCTTACCCAAAAACGAATAGTACGTATTCTTACAAACTCCAACAGATTTTAGCACACACAACCATAGTTTCATGAGTTGGAAATTCTTGATGTTTTTAAGCAATATACTTATCAAACTGTACTTTTTGTTTATGATAATATAAGTGTAAATTTTCCTTTAGAAATTCCTTGTTACTTTCCAAGCATTCAACATCTGTATCCTACTCGGTCGAAAGACAAGGGAAATCTTCTCATTCCTAAATATACCACTAATATAGGACAGTGTTCAATGAAATACTCTGGTGTTATACTCTGGAACCAAATCCCATAAGGTATAAGATCGTTGAGATCTAAGTCAAAAGTTAAAAGAGACCTGAAACGTCATCTCTTGTTTATCTTGTTTATCTTGTCTCTCATGTATATTTTCTACGACAAAGTTTTATAATTTATGTACTTATATTGACATAGAATTTATTTCAAATATCGAGGATAGGTCACAATGTTCAACATGACGCCCTGTGGCAAAATGATAGATTCAGCGATTGTGAATGGTAGAGGGCTGGACTCGATTAGTATGATACTATTTTCTAGTCCCAACCCAATTTACTAATCCTTAATGTGTGGGTATTTTTTCTCTTTCTTTTCTGTTCTATTTGGAAAATAAAATATCCTTATCCTTAATTTGCATATTTAATGAACGTATCTAATTAGCGATATTTATTTAAATTGACTTGACCAAAGTTGACAAAACTTGCTACGTATATTGAAGACACTATGATACAACATTATTGAAAATCATTAAGCATTTTTACTTCAGCCAATTCATAAGTTACATATCTAATAAACTTTGCTAATTAGGGATATATATCTGAATGGACTGGACCAAAGTTGATGAAACATATATTAAAGATACTATGATGCAATATTATTGAAAGTCATTAAGCATTTTTTCTCCGGCCAATTCCTAATTTGCATTTTCAATGATCTTTTCTAATTATGGATATATACTGGGATTTACTTGATCAAAGTTGGCAAAACATGCTATGTACATTGATGATTATATCGGGTTAAAACAATATCGAAAGTCATTTCACATTTTCATTTCAGGTAATTTATAATTTGCATATCTAATGAGCTTTCACAGTTCGGCATATATTACTTGAAGGATTTGGCCAAAGGTAATTACACTTGCTATATAAAGTAGTGATACAACGACAGCAGTCAAATATTTTTATTTCAGCTAATTACATATTTGTACTTCATGACCTTTTAGAATTAAGCGGCGGTGAACATTGTTCATTATGTTGATCATAATAGTTTCAATGAAGTTGCAAACATGTGGCAAAGGTTCAAATTTACACATGACTGCAATATATAATGGAACACGTGAGCATTTTCAGTTCATATCTGGTTACTCAAGCTGTGAGCTCACGCGTATGCCAACCATGGTATATCGCCAATATACCACGGTTCTTTTCGCTTCTCGACCAATCAGATGGCTGTACTTGCGCCATCGATATACTGGTATGATATAACTTGTAGTATAACATATCAATTATTCAAGTCACTTACTGTCTTGGTTTTGGTATATTCCCGTAGACCACATTCGCCGCTGCAAAATTGAAAAAATAACCATGTTTTAATTGCTACAATTGCAGGAGCATTGTTTTGTATAGTTTTCGACAATTGACAGTGCTGCTGTCTGCCTTATAGAGAACCTTCGGTACCTAGGTGGTTCATAGAGTAGAACAGAATTGTAGACGATTCACTTGCTTAAAACACAATGCTTACGAAGGTGAATATTTCGGTGATTTTACATTTTACAAATATAAATAAATGTTAGGGCCATTCGATGGTTGTAAATTGTGACCAAGTTATCCCGAGGACACCCAAATTCCTGGTGAACAAGTCATGTTAACAAAAAAAACCATCGAGTTCTGGAGTGTTCTGCCGATTGAAAAAAAGGATCGTATCATTATGAAAATTGATGCAAACAAAATTGTCGTATGCAGAGGCGCTGCTCAATTAATGTATGGTAGTGCCAGTGAGAGTTTGCCAAGATCATAACTCCCATTGCAATGGGATGATGTCAACACTGCAGCTTGATAAGACATGAAAATATGTGTCTGTAAGCTTACTCTATCTATAGTGAACCGGCTGACCCACCCTTCTGCTTTTGAAAGCCGCGCTCGATTTTACAAAATCATTGTTTGCTTATGGTCCCAGATGTTTGATCTGAACTCTAGCAAAAATATTACAAATGGAAATTTTAGAGTAATCTGTCTGTTTTTCAGACACACATAGTACGCTTTCTGGATATGGTTCCACGGTGCAAGATGAACATATTCATAGACAATAGGTTGTTGATATTAGCGTTTTCCCATAATTCTCTCTTTAGTAGCGACCTTTCATGTTCTGTCATTTTGAAAAGAGAGCAGAGGCATTGAAGGCTAATGTGGCATGCGAAGGATAGAGAAACTCCTCTTATTCTGTCAACTTTATTTAAATGCTGATTCGTGTGTGTACCACTCCGGTGAGAGCAGAGTGTCAGAGAAAATACTCGCCATGGCAACTCTCTTGTGAATCTGATCGTCATAGTATACAGCATATGAAAGGGGTTGAATACACATTGAAGACCCTTTTTTCCAAATGATACTTACCGGTCTCTACTATCACCCGACATTTTATTGCCGCCAAAAGGTGCCCCGAGTTGAAAAATGCTGTATGTGTTCACCCTGGAACAAATAAAACCCAATAATTAAGCAAAGCATTGGTCAGTGTAACATCATGCCGTACACTCACTCAAGAATGAATGTTTTAATGCTTCTAAATCTATCTTTACAGAAATGTTGGATAATGTCTAATGACATTAAAAGCGTCAGTTGTCATGCACTAAAACTAATGTAGTCATTTCAAAGGATTTTTGGAAATCTTTGACCAGCATTTTACACTACGGTACAGTTGCCATGGGCTTTTTGTGGCAAAGTTTGAGTCTCCACCTGATGGGCTATCAATTGTGAAGTTATTGCACGCTCTAATGGGCGAAGACTCATGTTTGAATTTTTTTGTTCGCGCCACTTAGCAAGTCCAGGTCCATGAAAGGCTATGAAGAAACGCGATGAAGTTTTTATGAGATAAAAAATCCCACTATATTGAAAATTATTCTGAATTTATCAGCTTGTTTTTGAATGATTTTAGTATGCACTGTAGATGTAAGATCTACTCTAATATTTTGATATTTCTCATCTGATTAATGTTCCTTACTGATAAAAAGACTGATCCCCTTGTTACAAAGGACATTCACTTTGATATTATCAAGTCATATCTACACTTATAACCTTTATCGAATGACCAACAAGGCAAGACATCACAAACAAAACCATTAAATGATAATGATATTGACGTAGCAGTGTTAGAGGCTCTGATCATGCATGACGTCAACACATACAGGCTATGATATTAGTTTATATTTTACTTGCATGTAAATGATCATGTACTTGAGAGATATGTTTACGAAGACAGGGGAAGCAGAGGGGAAAAGGAAGAAGGGACGACATGGGGTAGTATGTAACATCTATTTATAAGAAATAACGGTGTTTCTATCTTTGAAGACTTTGAGCCAATACTCTGTTTCCATGTCTCGACGTACACTCCCTAGGTATTCCCCGAAGAAAGGCGGTGAGCAGTTACATCCTCTCATTGCGATGCATTATTCTATCTAGTAATCCAAAACTTCTCACAGACACACACGACGTGGAAGACAAACATGTAATATTAACATGTTAACGTGTAGTACTTCATAGACTGCAAGTATGATTATTGACTATAAGGAAATTAAAACACGGCCCTAGCCTGATTGCTCTCCTGGGAAAAATTACTATACTTGCAATATCACCAGACATCAGATTTGTTTGCTTGTTGAATATTTAATTGGATCATATTTGGTAACAAAAGTAATACACTTATATTATCTTTAATACCAGTAATTCTAGAACACTACGTAATTTGGTCAGGGCTGGGATCTTTGTCGACTACCCAGGGTTAACGAGTCAGGGTATTCATTATTGTGTGAGACAGCTCCAAGAAACACGGACGCACAGTAAGTGAGACTACCCACAATTCCCTTGATTTGTGATCACTCAGACATTTTTTGCTAGAGGCCTTTTCAATTTTATCAGTTTCTTAACAATTTTTAACTTACAATTTAAATTCAGGATTGTTTGTTAAAACTATGTTCCAAAATTATTGATTATGTTTAAAATTCAATAGAGTGAATTGAATAAGAAGTCGATGTTTGCAGGTGCTAAAAATTGCACACTTTTCAAGATAAAGTTATCAGCAACTAAGATGGTCTCATCACACCATCTGTCAGACATGCAAATTTCCTTTGTTACGAACATTAAAAAAAGTCAATACCCTTTCTTTTGCCAACACAGGTGCAACTTATTCCCTTTGTTTCCTTGAAAATATTGTGTAGTGCTGTCAAAAATCTATGTCGAAAAAATTACAAAATTGCTATCTCTTCCGCTGAAAAGTGGTTGATCTTCTCATAATTCCCAGTGAGAAAACAGAAAATTATGATTATCAGAACTATGTTGCCAGGATTTTGAAATATGGACCGAGTTGTTCAGTGTACAGAAGAAATTTGCTTCCGTTCTGTGAGTGATCTCCGTGTGTACAGATCATGGGGAATGGTGGGTAGTCTCACTCACTATACACCAAACAATAGAGCATAAGAGCCGGAGTGCAAGATGTGCGCTTGTTTGCAAGATGGGGAAAATATAAAGAATGTGTAATGTGATATGGTGTTTGATCCAAACTTACCATACAGTTCCTGCATCAATGGAATTTGAGACTTTGATAACTTATCAATATCCTTTGTGAAGACTGCTGCAGCAAGGCCATACTTTGTATTGTTGGCTCTCTCAATCACCTCGTCTATGCTTTTAAATTTTAAAATGCACTGAACTGGACCAAATATCTGTACGAGATCAACATAAAACAACGATAAAGCTCTCATTGTTTGTGTCACAGTGTTTTAAGAAATATCAAAATTACGATAATTTTATTTTTCAAATTTCAGTGAGCAATATTCAAAAAGGAGATAAGCCAATAACGTCTCCTGATTGCCCTTCGCAGGACACACTTTTCTTTATTTGAAGTAACTGAATCTGTTTAACTTTCATTGGTACAGATACACATAATTAAAAACAACGATTAACGATAACGCCGTCATGTTCACTACACATATACTACATGTACATATATTGACCATATTTCATCAGGTAGCTTTGACCTCAAACGAATCGATTTCAAATACAATCGCGTGAGCTATGGCTGGGACCCTAGCAATAGTAAAGTAAAGTAAATGGGTCATAGATATGTCATGTAATAATGTGAACAAGAAAGATGAACAATTTCCACGAAACTACAGAAGATTTTTTGCGAGGGAAATGATATTTTGGAAAATGAGAGCAAAACACATTAAAAGCAAAATGTTCGGTATCGACAACTAAATAGAAATGGTTGATAATTTCTTGTTAAACAAACCCTGATTCATTCTTTCAAATATCGTGTAAAATCAAGTTGATTAGGCCAAGAAAAATAAAAATTTGTTTCTCATCCTAGACATATTTAAAAAATGATGCGGCGACGCGGTTTTTTACTCTCATTTTTTTTTCATTCTTCAATCAACAAAAACGCGGGAAAAACATGAAAACAACATGGGAATGCACGCAGAGATATAATGCACAGCCAGCGGTGTTATCGATTTTGTATAGCAACAGTTCTGCGGTTTGACTTTAAATGCAGCAATGCACAGTTTTGACAGCGTAATATAACAGTGATATGTGTACAGTTCTGAGTGGAATGTTAGTGTAAACTATTTTGTTCGCGGTTCTGTTTCATACAGCATTGTGTTATGCACTATCGTCGCGTATTTTTGTGTTTATTTTTATTTTATTTCTTCATGAGCAGAAAAAAGGTTGATGCTGTGGGTCTGAATTGAAGCGCGTGAGCATGAGAAACAAACTTTTATTTTTCTTGGCCTTAGTCAGTTTGCATTCTTAAATCCTTATATGTAGTTGGAAGGCTTTTCAAATTCTTCCATTGTTCCTTACCTCCTCTTGTGCGATTCTCATGTCATCTGTAACATCATAGAAGACAGTTGGCTGAACAAAATAACCGGTTTCACCATGACGACAACCCCCACATCCAAGTTTTGCACCTTCTTTTTTTCCGCTCTCTATTAGCTCCATAACTTTGTCAAACTGCCTTTTGTTAATCTGTAGAAAGACAGTGTCCTCAAAATGTGACTGATTTCACTTTGCTTCTCAGGTATATTCACTGAGGCATGTTAACTCTCAGAATAAATCTGCACCAACATTGCGCCGGCGCATTTCAATCTACGCCGCAAGGCTGCGCTGCTAGATCATCAGATCGTCTCAATCGCTCCCGCCGATCAACTTGGCTTAATTTTGGGGAATTCGGAAACAAACGTACCAATTAATGAGCATTCAACTAGAGATTTTGCAAAACCTGGCTGTTATTAGTGTATCTTGCGACCACTTTTTCCTTTCAAACATAATGTCATATCTGCGTACGAGTAGCTTCAGTTGGATTACGACGAGCTTGATTTTACATGACACGTCTTTGCAGCCGTTTTTCAAGGCAATTAACACGGCTCAAAACACGCATATCGCAGATTTAACCCATTAGGCCCATATTGTAATGGTTAGCAGGAAAAACCGATACAACTTTTCAAACAAGCCCAGTTGCAAATAAAAATAGTAAGTAACCAATTTTTTGAGTGTCAATCTTTAAACCCTTGCCATTTTGGAATGAGAAAAGATAATGCCAAATAAAATAGTCGTTGTTTTCTTCATATACTCTTCTTTTAAGTGAAATATTAAATTTCAGAAAATAGAGTCAAGTTTTTGACTTAAATTAATGTTAAACATTAATACCAAAATTGAGGGTTTTTTTACCCCAATATACACCCACTTCACCCTTCGAGTTAACTACCGCTACAATACTCAACTTTACAAAAACAACTTTCCCATAGCCGTATAACTTTCTATAGGGGAGGTTAATGAGAAAGGACGTCATTTTTTGAAGAGCGCCGCCATCGGCTCATGCGGACAGGTTTTTGCTTGACTTGGAATCACGTCCGATTCTGAATCAACAACTGGCTGAAAACATTTTTCACATGCGCAAATCGCAAGACAGAAAGACAACCTTGTAAACAGTAAAAACCCGGTGAAATTCTGTCATTTCGTTCGTAAATTACATATTTTTGAAAATCGCTCTCAAAAATTTGTGATTTTCCGAAGTTTTCTGGGCATTTCTTCTGTCCTTTTTAGAGGACATGGAGAAATTGAATGAGATTTTCCATGTTGAAACCGCTAATTTTCCCAGATACCTAAATACATCACCTAACATTTCCACCCACAACCAAGTCGGGAACGCGACTATAAATGAGGGAACGGGATTTTATGCATAGCCTATTTTCCGTCTTTTGACACATAGGATTGGCTTATTTGTCCTAGAAAATGGAGGAGGTGAGCGGTGACAGACCCACTGAGGAGAAGCATACCTCCATGCTGACACGTCAATGCCGTGTGTGTGGCACTCAAGACCTAAAAAACCTGCAAATATCAACTTATATGCCAATGAACTCATGAAGGTGTGCCGTGCCACCACAATGTTGATCACGCCCGTCCAGGCCTTACCGACACCCCGACCCCCCCCCCCATGGCAGTACGTAGGTACGCGTACGGCATATCGTCGGCATACCACCACAAAATTACCTCTGAAAACAGTTTCACGCTGCACAATTCGATGACCTTCTGCTGGGAAGTAGTTATCCGATTGCTGCAGTCTTTTTGTTGAGGTTTTTCGTTTGTTCTCTATTGCCTTTATCAATGGGACAACGCGAAATATTTGCCGTCGCTAGCCATTGTTTACGTTTATTGATTTTGAAATTCGCTGGATATTGCGGGGTCAAGTCAGGTCGTAAGCCATGAGCGCATGAGCTCCAAATTTACCCAGCAGCCTCGGCGAAAAGTTATACGGCCATAGGGCTCTATGGGGAAAGTTGTCTGTGCTTTAGAGTCTCTGCGTTTTGAACATATATAATATGAGGGGGTTTTCATGTCATCTTTAATGAGAAATATTGCTTTGAAAAAAAACTGTGTTGGCATCATGCAGCTCAACCTTAACTAAGAACTCTATATTTATTCCGAAAGGATATTGTATAAAATGTACATGTGATTTAAACAATATCACACTCTCTTTCTGAAAATTCACGTGACATGATACTTTTTCTCTTTCTTTGCGGCAGGACACTTCTGAAAGTTGATAGTTAAGTAGCTCTGATCTGCTGTAAACTCAGCAAAATTAATATGCACAGGGATTTCTAAGGACATACGGTACTTGCTTTGGTCAAATGACAAGGATATAAACATCTCACCTGAGGACCCGATTCAGCATCGGTATTCACCAAAGGATTTCCTATTGATCTGGCTTTGGCTTTTTCTATACTGCGTTTCACAAATTCATCATAGATTTCCTCTTGAACAAATGTGCGAGAAGCAGCACAGCAAATCCTGCCCGTGTTGAAGAACAGCGCATCATGACCCATTAACACAGCCTCGTCCGCTGAGATAAAAAAAAAAACAAAAGTCAAGTGAAGTTTACTATTATGGACAGCCGTAAACTCTCTCTTTGAAGAAAATAACATCATAACACTTTCTTCGAGTACCTCAGTATAAAAGAAACGACGCACTTACTCAGTAAGGGTTACTAAAATTGTTTTGTAATGCAAGTGCCAAAAAGATGGTCTACGCACCGGTCCAGAGTTCGAGGCCAATTTGTTGCCACTAAGGGGGGAAACCGTGGTGATGAACAAAATCAATCGTAACATAACCGCTTATAGGTCTTGAGTAAGTTTGGAAACGTTTTACTATCACCTCAACCTTCAAAATCGTCGATTCATCTAAAGGACCAGTAGCTGTTCATCGGTAATTTCTGAGGAATGCTATTTTTCATTCTATGCCAAAAATAGTTACTTGTTCTACTCCCCAAAGCATGTTGAGATACACAGTATTTAGCTTGTCTATTCAGTCTACACATGTATATACTTTTTTTATATTCATCCTCCGACAGGCGAACCCAGTTACAGGATGAGGTACCCACAATTTACTCACAACCCAATGGAGCAATGGGGGAGTAGAGAGCCTTGCTCAGGGGTACTACACCGTGCTAGAGTCTCGAACTCAGCGTCCTCTGATAGTTAGTCTTTTAATCTGGACCTACCGGGTCTCGAACCGTGTCTCGAACTGCATTGCTATTGTTGATAAGTTAAATATTGCCCGGACTCTAATTCAAATGTGAACATAGCATTGTATTGTCCAGTTATTGAGCTATGCTGGCAAGCTAGGCAGTAGCACAGGGACGCGTTATCTTTCGAATGACGAATGTTGGTACTTTGAGTACCCATTTTCGAACATTATGACTCGATCTTTTACAACATTTCTTTTCCGTGTTTGCTTGTTCACAATAACATATCAATTATTAATGAATATTTATATTTCCGTCTGATTGTAAAGATAGTATTTTCAAGATTAAGTGCTTTGCCACTGTTCTTATATAAAACACCAAGGGTGGACACAAACCGGACACCTGAAAGAAAACTGCTCTGTACGTCAATCATTTCAAACGGAAACTGTCATTGGACAGGTGGCGCGTGGTTCATCGGAACGCGTACGGTCTGTACGTTACCACGTGTACGACTCGCGCTCGAACCTTAGTAAAATTCACTGAAATATGAAACAATGACCCAAAAGATATTCCACACTTCGCATATTGTTAGACAGGCACTAGGTTTAATTAGTTGTACGCATATGTCTTACTTTAATGCCATGAAACAGTCGAAAACTGTGCGAGATCCACACTTCCGGGTTGAAACACTGAGACGTCGTTTGCAATGTTTGTATTTGCACATACTTACGTCATAGGAAAGCCGGCACTTCATAGCCAATCAGCACTCGAGAAATCTATTGTGACATCGCGACCTGTAATTTGCATACAGAGCAGTTTTCCCTTCGTTCAAGCAGCGAAATTACACTCCGTTTCAAATGACAAACGCACTATTTGGTAATGTTACCGGAAAAATTATTTATTTGACGTAAGAAATGGCCATAACTATTGGTTTTGTTGGCATATAACCCGTTACAATGTAGATTTTCCCAAACGGTCTTGTTCTGTGTCCACCCTTGGATTTCTTATGAGTAGGAGTGTGTGTACAACTATTCATAGTACCCAAATTCGCAAGAGGTTGCAGCGTGCGCATGACACAGCTGGGAATATAACGCGTCCCTGTGGGCAGTAGGTGTTTCAACATGTGTCTTGCGATTGGCATACAATACCAAAATTATAGTGAAAAAAAACGTAGTCAAAGGTGGAGCTATAGGCCCTTTAGGCAGTACTTAAGAGTATAATTATAATTTAAATCAACGTAAAAACAAGATCTAGGAGATAGAAATACGTCATACGTACGGTCTCTGGTGTCCGCAAATATGATAATTGGAGATTTGCCGCCTAGTTGTAATGCCACACGTTTGAGATTACTCATTGCAGAAGCGATCTTCACTTTCTTGCCAACCTAATGAGTTGATTGAGTTTTAGAGGCTTAAGTAACGACAGTAAGATGATCAAAATGAAGAACCTACAGTGAAGAGCTCATAATAATACTGAAAAAGAAATAGCTTATAGAAGGAGTATAAAATTTCAACAAAACCTGGTCTAAGGTCAAGACCTTGTCTACATCAAATGATCATTTTTGAGGTATAGCCGCCAGTGTGTTCGGTGTTGAAATTGGTTTCAAGAAGGGTATGCCCTTAGGCTGAATTCACAAACACTTCTGAATGGGGCAAGATAATCCCCCAACATTCCTCGATTTTTTCCAAATGTCCAACAAACAAACTGAAAACGCATCAAATGCCCGCCTTACGACTTGAAATCTTTTGAAATCTCCCCTTAAAAATAGAATAGGCCTGATTGGGGAATGAACGATTTTTCGGTCGGAAGGAAAGCGTTGTTTTGACATATTTTCTGTTACAGGAAACTAGTAAAACACTCAGAAAAACAACGATCACATTAACAAGGCATGGGAACAGGATGACTTCCCTCACACATCAGGACAACCGAACATAATTAACATAATTGTAAAAAAGAACAGTAACTGTGGACATTAACTTTGGACAACTTTTCAGTATGTTTTGTTCTGTTTATTAACTGGTGTTTCTTATTCTACCCCTCACATCACTAGAATAAAACAATGTTCTGTTTTGCAAAATACTCTGAATATGTATAAAGACGGTAAACATTATAATAGATTACAAATGAATTCCAGTCTGGTCTTGAGTTCAATTTTAAATAATAACAATGCTGGCTCTACACATATGGCATATTGATGAGCTAAAAACTGAACTTTTCATCACGCTTTGGGGAGTAGAACAAGAAACTGCAGTAGATGCACAGAACAAAACCACAAAAACTTAACCGAAAGTTACAGTAATAGAGTAATGTCACTCTTGGGTTATGTCAATGGCCCATTCTCACCCATAAATCTGAGTTGTTACTGAAAGGCCAGTCAGAGTGTGTAAAGTATTCCATTTGTGTCCTATTAAAAGTGACCGAGTGTGACTACCGACCTTCCAGTGCGGAAAGGGATCTCACAAAGTGTACAGTATGAATAGTAGCACTTTCACTCAAGAGATTCTACGAAAAGGATTCTTGACGACAATATTTGACGGTATTATAGTGGCATAGATTTTCGTCCTGCTAGTTTTAAATAATAACTAAATACCTCAGTAATGACTTAGGGAATACAGACAAATTAAGGACAACCTGACTGATGTGAATTGCACCTCAACGCAAATTATGTTCTTTCCCAATTAGCTGTATCTTTTTTGCATTTTGCTTACCAAAAGTCACCATCCTATCTTCGGAGAGATGTGATGTTCCATTATTTAGCAGACTTTGATAATACTAATATTTCAATCAATAGTGGTGGATTCCCTCTATAAAATAAGGGCGCTTATGGGATTTTTGTCGCGCTTATTGTTGACGTGCAACTCTAAAATTTTTCGATCGTTAAAATCTATGTTGTGCGTTTGTCGCAAATTTTTACATTTTTACATAAGTTCCATTTTATTTCAAAACATCTGATCTACAAAAAAACCCAAAAGTTACATCTAATTGGGCCTTAATATAATTGAGACGCATATTAGGCAGCTAGCTGAGTTGTGGCCACGGGCACACTACGGCCTTCCATTGAATGAACGAGTCTCCGAGAAAAAAACACCGACTTATATCTGCATAGTGATTCTTGTTGAACATTGCAATTTACAATAGAAATAAATTGGGCATAGTTGTTTACTTTTCCTTTTGTCCCACATAGGCATTATTGCACCTCATAACAAAATAATATTTTTACGAAATATCCAATTCTTGGCTAATATTCAAGCAACCATCTTAATTGAAAGGATGACTAGTTGGGAAACGAAAACAGCACTGAAAAATTACTTGAACATTATTTGTTCTGAGGTTGTTTGCACCAGATGAATCATATACTACGTCTCTATTGATACCACAGAATGGGTTCCACATTGTTTACCGTGATCGAGAAATATGATGAAGAGATACCTCAATAGTTCCAGTGAAGAACAGTTTATCCACATCCATGTGTTCTGCAATGGCGGCACCAGCTGTCGAGCCATATCCTGGTAAAACGTTGACAACACCAGGAGGGAATCCAGCCTTGTGACAGAAACCACAGAAGAAACTGATGAATTAGTCAGCAAATGCTCTGTTTTGTATGTGTGCAGTGACTATGTTTCACAAGAAAATGATATTGTTGGTTTATTTGTCCTACGGCTTGAGAAAAAAAGAAACTAAGAAGTGTAATTAATCTTCATGTCATCTCCAAAGCAGCATACGTAAAATGATTTTCTACAGATTACGAATTTCATCATGCCAAAGGAAACCATTTCATTCGATGTTTAATTGTCGCGTACGACAGGATTCTCTCAGCTTCAGCAAATCAAGTGGCTCTATTCAGGCAAAGTATATTATGATGAAATCTGAAAGTACAGTACCTCTAAAACTAAAGATGCAACATATAATGCAGTGAGTGGTGTTTCCTCTGATGGCTTCAATATGACTGTATTGCCACATGCTAAAGCTTGACTAATCTTCCAAATCGTAATTCCCAAGGGGAAGTTCCACGGTAAGAGCGCGCCACAAACACCAATTGGTTCAGTACGAGTGTAACTCAAATACGGACCATCTGTGATCAAGATTGAATTGTGCAATGTAAAATTTGCAAAGTATAAAATTTATTGATTCGTACATATTTACCATAATCGTACATATTTACCATTAAATCATATATGAATATATATATATATATATATATATATATATATATATATATATATATATATATATATATTATACGATAATTAAATATGCGTAAATATGTGTGTGTTTACGATACAATTATATTATTACGAAAGGAACATCGCAGAGTCGTAATTTACAGCACAGAACAAGACATTGCAATGTGTAAATTTGCTATAAATACAACGAAGCTTTCCTATCTTTTTTTCCCTAGATTTTCCTGCTCTGAATCAGCGTAATTTTATGGTGCCTGACATTGTGAGCCAAGTCAGTTGACAATAGTGAAAATAGCTGAAATTTCATGTAAACATGAACGTCTGCGTCATTGAAAAGACGAGCTGTGGTAATTTGTGCTGTATACCGGGTACAGAAGATTAAACCGAGCGAGACTTGATAAGTTTATACCAACGTCTTGGCATTTCCTTCTATCTTACTAATGAACATCGGCCTCAGTTGATTAGGACAGGGCTTTCTTTATCTTGTATTTAGTCGGCAAAACTGAAGATAAGTGGACACAGAGGATTTACGTTTGAAAATTAAGTGAGTTAGGGAGTCCATTCATACATTACTCATTACTTAGAGCCCTAAGAAAATATGTTTTAGTTCGCAGCCACAGGTGTTTGGGCTAATCTATAGTCGACCTACCCAGTCTAACATGTTTCCTATTGTACCACCACCACCAAACACAAAATAGCATCTCACCGACAGGAATGGTTCGTCCATCGATTTTATCGGCAAATCCAGCAAAATAACGAAAAAGGTTGCTTCCGTCCTCTGCCCCTTCCAATGCTTCACAATATCGCATGCCGTTGTCAAGGCTTTCAAGTGCCTAAAAAATAAGTCACAATTTTTCCAGTGTTACCGTTTAAAATGCAAAAGGAGAGGTTTAAGTATCCTAATGCTAGCACAGGTACGGTTATAATACCAGATGTTATTACGTATTTTTATCCTTACTCAAGAGTACGCCATCTCGTGGCTACCAAAAATTATGTCTAAATATCTACAGCCTGTGTGTGTCTAATCGTCAGATGTTGTTGTTATTGATGATTGAATACAGCCTGAACTATAATATATGTAGTCCGAACATCAGAGCCACAACAAACAAACAAGTTCATGAACAAATAAACGTAAACAAACAAATAAACAGACTGACAAACAAATAAACAAACAAACTAACTAACTAACTAACTAACTAACTAACTAACACAATGACTTCAAACAAATGTGTATCACCGATTTGAACCAGGTCAAGATCTACACTGCACTGTAAGAGAGGTAGAGAAAACCATGACAATTATTTTTCTGTAAAGAGGAGTTGAATGCACACAATTAGCATCTAGTTAGAGCATGAAGCTAGAAACGGACCTAGCTCAACGTTTAAAGCTTGTGGTAGACTGGCCCAAGTCGCCTGGCTTTTCTAGGTAGCTGAGTAACCAACGCGTACACCCCCACGATCTAGGCAACAGCCTACCATAAGCGCGACGGTCTGCTGATGATTTGTCCTTCAATTTCCTATATCTTTTGATACTTATGTGCCTATATACTTGGAGCAAGTCTAAGCTTTTGGCAAGCTGTTAGAGAACACAAACTGACACCTGATCTGAAGCACTTCCTTGAACTGATATGACACTATCCAACTTGAACAGTTTGGCAGCGATTTGCTGCAGTTCTGTAACCCCCAATCCCGACGATTTCCCTCTATTCTCGCCGCGGAGCATCCGGGTTGTTGCGTCGCGATTAACGATTGAGTCATTTTTGCTTCGTACCACGACGAGAACAAATGATCGAAGTTCGGATTTTTCGACGGCTTTACTATACAATATATAGTTTCAGTGTACATGAACGTTTACTTCTACTCTATGTCACATACTTTCTGTATCGTTCGCTGTCTTGTAGCGTCTGATCTGAAGCCACCTCTACTGTAGAACACTGAGAAGGAACTTGTTATGACGTGTCAAACGGCACTTTGTAATAGTATACCAGCTCTTTATAACTTAGAACTTAATTACGGGCATGTTTAACATTAACATCTGACCAGTACATAGGGTTCATTACAAATGCTGAAGGCAGCCATTTTATCCATCCACGTATGCGTTTCGTGAAAGTGTCAAAATATTGAGCTGATCTTACATTTGTAGATAAACATCGAGAACAGTAGTATTAGTGGACCAGGTAAAATCCTAACAAGGCCAGTTTCTGTATGAGGAACAGTTGGAATGTTAAGTCAACAAAAATCCTTATTGGATAATTTGGAAATCCAATCATCTCAATGATCGTGTTACCTATAATATCGATCTACTTCCTTTTTTGCCATAAAATCACACGTTACCGTAATACTGCTCGTATTATCGCAAAATTATGTTCTCAAGATAACTACCATTCTACGGTAAACACTGGTTTCGGCATCGCTGAGGAAATGATACTCTTACTTTTGCACGTAAAAAAGTATAATTGCCATTTAAAGTCAAAATGTGTTGCCATCCCTTTATTGTCCGTCAAACATAACCTTTTTCGGAAAACAAAACAAATGCGAGGTAATGTATTGTAAGCCGAGGTTTTTGAATCTCATAGGCATTTTCATCATGAATTTTATGATTCGTCTATCATTTTACAACCATGTTAAGCCGCTTATCAATCACACGGTCATCGGGGATCCGGATCCCTTGCCCGAAGAAACATCGCTTGGCTAGTGAAGGTTCTGAATCTTCTGATAAATCCGATTCAAGTGACTGTAGAGCTCCGGCGTGCCAAATGATTCTGATATACTTATCATTATCGTATACAAATTTACTGTTAACTCTTCTCTCAAAGTAAATATTATATAAAATGATCGAGTAACAAATATCACCCAGAAAAGTATTCCGTCCAAAAATATTTTTTTCGAACTTTGTCATTATACATTTCCGACTTAAAAATAGCTTATTAAGGTGAAGTACTACGAATTACGTCAAAATTAAGTTGTGGTGTCATTTTCTTGAAACTTTGCACAAATATTCTTGGAAGTTGTGCAAGTGCAGAAATAAAATAAAACATGGGGGTCACCACGCTCGTTTCCATGGAAACGGACGTTAAAATGGCGTCGTTAGAAATAAATAAAAATGGTATAATTCACTTAAACTAAAGAAAGCAATTATAAAACGCTTAGCAAATGAGTTAATTTTAATAAATACCAAGACTTAAGATCCATATCTATCGAATTTATAGTTTTCATGATGTTTGTAAAGAAATTTTAACATAAGTATCGATTACAAAATGACGATATCGAAATTATATCACTATATAATTTTCGAACTTTCTTCCTGTCGCTTTGAATGGTGTCATTTTGACCAAACTTGGCGAATAAAATCCTGACATAATACCATTTAGTTTACACTTTTAATAAAAGGGTGTCACCACGCTACTTTTTACAATATCTCCAGGTGAATGGGTAATATGCGCCATGTAAATGGGAGAGAAATGTTAATTTTTCGCTCATATTGAATAAAAACCAGCTTCCTAGGGGGTCAAAATATGACAAGGTTATAGGTCACATGTATTTCTAAGAGACTGAGTCAAAAAATTAGGTAAAAGCGCAATTTCAACAATGACAGGCGATGTTAAATACATGCGCTACAAAGTAACCCATTTACGACAGGCTGGAGTCAAATCTGCGCAGAAACGTTCTAAAGCGTGTGCGCGTCCGAATTCGTCGCCCTTTACCTTAAGAGCAGAGCCCAAAACAATTTAGTTACATTTGTTCTCAACTTACCGATAAAACACACTAGAGTAGCGGCCTGGGTAACAAAGAATTGACCAGTTTAAGATAAATCACTTCTACAGGAATTTCTCTGAATAGTTTAAAATTAACAGTAAAGTGTCATGATTATTATCACATACCAAAGTCAAAGCAAGTTTGTCGCCTTCGAGCAGAAAATACCGATATTTATACTCTGGTCGTTCTACGTCACGACAACCGCGTCTATATCATCGATTTTGGTCCACCGCAACATTTTTTCTTCGATCTTCGATGTGCTCGTCAACGTAAACAAACAACATGGCGGCCCGTAGTCCTCCCGCGATAAAAATATTGTCAGACGTGAAAATTTGTAAAAGTCAGTCATAATACATCCACTTAGCAAATTCTGAGTCCTTATGTGTTAGTTTTGTTACCAATATGGGGAATCGTATCCGTACAGACCCCACCTCTGCTAGAATTTTCGAAGCACAGAGTACTTTCATGCGATCATATGCAGTTTCCACAGCAAGGCCGCACGCTAAGCCTCTAAAAGCTTGTCACATTAATTACAGTGGGTTCCGTAAGTGTAGCAACCAGAGTACTGTCCGGCGCTACGTTACACAGTGTTGGCGCTGTTGAGATTCAGTAGATTTTTGTTCTCGAGAAATGATAACTTTGCTTTCTTTGAAATCGTGTAGAACTTCGCAAAAGGCACGCGTTGTGCGAGGCCATCTGGGATTTGCTCCGAACACAAACTTAAGCGCCGTGTTCCTCACCTACGCAACCGACGACTAGATGATTGACAACTCGCCACGGCATATTAATTTTATTCTACAAGTAGTTCAGAAGTTTAAAAGCCGAACTGTTGTTGAAAACCCCTTTTATTTTGCAAAAAGTAATAAATTCTTGGCTTGTGCATGTGATAAGTATATTATTCCCTATTTCTTCGTTCGGATCGGAAAATACTCATGACGTGATGACCGTGTCACCACTTGTCTTTGACGCGTGGTGACACGGTCATTACGTAACGAGTATTTTCCGAGCCGAACAAAGAAAAATACCACGGAATAGTATTTAGATACCACACCAGAATCAAGTTCATATTCTTTTCGTTCTCTGGCCTTTGGTTCTCATATACAACATTCATTCCTGATTTCAGGAGCTTAATCTTGGAATTATATTCCATTTACTATTTAGTACACAAGCCAATGCTTACGGGCTTTCAAAAAAGGTTAAATTTACCTGTACTCAAATTTCGACGGCTAAGGGTACTTTATATTCTGTTTGCTGTACTTTTTGATTTATGTGGATTTTTTGCTAGTCCTGCATCGATTGTTGTATTGGCTTGCATTATTTTAGTATTATTTTCGTCTACTTTAACTTGCGTACCTCAATGGAAATTAGGTTTTAACTATTTTGTGTAATAATCGGCAAGTTATTTTCATTTTTTTTAAATGTTGGTTTCATTGTTTTCTTTGTGTATATCCTCTGTTTTTGTTTTCATAAATAATTTCCCAAATAAATCAAATTAAACACAAAAAACAAGTATCGTACCACTACATCCAAATCACCGAGTGATAAAAAATGCTGATATGACGATTCAATAAATAAATGTAAGAACCAAAGTTGGATGAGACTTAACATAACATATGTACGGCAAAAAAGAATACAAATTATACTATGTTATGTAGGTCATTTCCCCCCACACTCATCATGACCTGAGTTCAATTAGTCTAGAACATTCTCAAGGTCACTGCCCTTTGATGACCTAACAACCTTGAATTCAATTAGTCATGTTTGGAATGTTCTGGAAAGTTGATTAGTTGTGTAAGGGAGATGGTTTTAGAACAGTAATTAGCATGTCAATAAAAGTTCTAGATTGTTCTTATATGCCTTTATAAAAGGGACGTGCTCAGCTTCCAGTCAGACTTTTGGGATCGTGTCTCTTGTGTGTTACTAAACTCCAGCAGTAGTCATTCTCAAGACTTTTCAAGACCTTCACTGTCAACGCTGGATTTATACTGTGGACTTTGTGCAGCTTCAAGCCTGCAAGCCAAAGGACTGTTCATTCATCCGACTGACTGTTACAACTCTGAGACTGGAGCTTTGCCGTCCCAGCTGAGATAAGTAGTCTGTACACTTTTAAAGCTTGTACTCTATCCCTGACTTAGCAATTAGTTTTATTTTTGTAATAAATTTTGTTTAAACGTTAACTGCTGAGTTCACCCTTTTGTTCGTTTTCTCTGCACGTAACAAATTGGGGGCTTGTCCGGGGTCGAACCCGGGACCTCTCGCACCCCAAGCGAGAATCATACCACTAGACCACTAGGTCATCCGCCTATCATCCAGAAAGTCAGGGTGCTCTTGAGCGATTTCATCAAACTTTGAATAACATGATTAGGACCTACTGTTTTGACACAGAGAAGCAGTGGGATGAAGGAATTCATTTTCTGCTCTTTGCTGTTAGAGAGTCAATTCAGGAGTCTCTTGGCTTTAGCCCATTTGAGCTTGTCTTTGGACATACAGTCCGTGGCCCACTTAAGCTCGTTAAAGAGAAATTCCTATCAGACGATGATGATTGTCTGAATATTTTGCAATATGTGTCAGATTTTCGTACGAAACTCTCTAAAGCATGTGAATTAGCCAGAGAAAATCTTGAGTCATCTCAGCAGTCAATGAAAATCAAATATGATAAAAGCACCTCAAAACGGAAGTTTGAACCAGGTCAAAAAGTTCTTGTTCTACTTCCAATTCCTGGCAAACCACTCCATGCTCGTTACTTTGGGCCATATCTAATCGATAAGAAATTGAGTGATTTAAATTACATCATAATAACACCTGACAGGCGAAAACAAAAACAGCTATGTCACATAAATATGCTTAAGCCATATTTGGATAGGGATAATCCTACTAAAACAAAGCCTGTCAGTACAGTCAGTTCTGGCCATTATGAAGATAGTGATACTGAAACTGACTTGAGTGAAAATACTCTAAACTCAAAGCTGGGCTCGGTCAAGGCTTCAGAACTCAGAAATCCTGGAGAAGCTGGAGTCTACAAAGTTGGCACACCTCCAGCCAGAACAACAACAACAGGTGAAAGAACTGCTCCATGAATATAAACACCTGTTTCAAGATGTTCCAACGAGGACAAACGTCATCTATCACGACGTTGATGTTGGGGACAGTAAGCCTGTAAAACAACATCCATACAGACTGAATCCAACAAAAGCGAAATATCTCCAGGAAGAAGTCAAATACCTGCTGGACAATGACTTTATTGAACCCAGTAAAAGTAACTGGAGTTCGCCGTGCATACTTGTTCCCAAATCAGATCACAGTTATCGTGTGTGCACGGACTTTAGGAAGGTCAACACTTTAACAAAGACAGACACTTTCCAATCCCGAGGATTGATGACTGCATCGACCGAGTGGGAAAAGCCAAGTATGTGACGAAATTTGACCTACTGAAGGGATTTTGGCAAGTCCCTTTGACGGATCGTGCTCGTGAAATATCCGCCTTTGTTACACCAGACGGATTGTTCCAGTACAAGGTGATGCCATTCGGAATGAAGAACTCTCCGGCAACGTTCCAACGGATGATCAACGACGTCATATCCGGGCTAGACGGATGTGCAGCTTACGTTGACGACGTCGTCCTGTATAGTGACACCTGGGAGGAACACATCAAGCTCATGCGGAAGTTCTTTGAGAGACTGAGTAAAGCAATGTTGACTGTCAACCTTGCCAAATCTGAGTTTGGTTGGGCGAGGGTAACTTACCTCGGACATACTGTAGGACAGGGTGAGGTAAAACCTGTTGATGCCAAAATCAGTGCCATTTCAAGTTTTCCCATACCAAACTGCAAACGACAACTGATGCGCTTTCTCGGTATGGCTGGTTACTACAGAAAATTCTGTCCAAATTTCTCCACAATTACTGAGCCTTTGACTAACTTACTTAAAAAGAAAGTAAAGTTTGTTTGGTCAGAGCAATGCCAACAGGCATTTGATACACTTAAAGCCATACTGCAAAGTGCCCCAGTGTTGTCTGCACCAGATTTCACTTTGCCATTCAAATTAGCTGTGGATGCTAGTGATACGGCTGCTGGTGCTGTTTTATTGCAAGAGGATAGTCATGGTGTAGATCATCCTGTTTGCTATTTTTCACGCAAATTTAACAAATCCCAGAGAAACTACTCTACATTTGAAAAAGAGTGTTTATCTTTGATATTAGCTTTACAGCATTTTGAAGTTTATGTTACTTCTTCAAATCAGCCAATAGTGGTTTATATTGATCACAACCCTCTTGTTTTTCTGCAGAAATTTAAAGGCAAAAATCAGAGATTGCTAAGATGGAGTTTAATGTTACAGGAGTTTAATCTTGACATTAGACATATCAAAGGCAGAGACAATTTAATTGCAGACTGTCTCTCTCGTATTTAGAGTTTATTGTTGTTCACTTTCAAGAAGTTTTACTTTAGAGAAAAAAAAAATTTGAGTACTTAAATCTTTTTCAAGATTACATTTGTAAAAGAAAGATTTTTCTTTGAAAAATTTTCTTTTTTTGAAGAGGGGGTGTGTTATGTAGGTCATTTCCCCCCACACTCATCATGACCTGAGTTCAATTAGTCTAGAACATTCTCAAGGTCACTGCCCTTGATGACCTAACAACCTTGAATTCAATTAGTCATGTTTGGAATGTTCTGGAAAGTTGATTAGTTGTGTAAGGGAGATGGTTTTAGAACAGTAATTAGCATGTCAATAAAAGTTCTAGATTGTTCTTATATGCCTTTATAAAAGGGACGTGCTCAGCTTCCAGTCAGACTTTTGGGATCGTGTCTCTTGTGTGTTACTAAACTCCAGCAGTAGTCATTCTCAAGACTTTCAAGACCTTCACTGTCAACGCTGGATTTATACTGTGGACTTTGTGCAGCTTCAAGCCTGCAAGCCAAAGGACTGTTCATTCATCCGACTGACTGTTACAACTCTGAGACTGGAGCTTTGCCGTCCCAGCTGAGATAAGTAGTCTGTACACTTTTAAAGCTTGTACTCTATCCCTGACTTAGCAATTAGTTTTATTTTTGTAATAAATTTTGTTTAAACGTTAACTGCTGAGTTCACCCTTTTGTTCGTTTTCTCTGCACGTAACAACTAAGTAAATAAAAATGCTTAGCACCGATGTTTGAAAAGGTGTCGAGGAAAATGATTATTTATAACTTACAGCCAAGTATTCTTTTTCCCGTTCAATCAAATCTGCAAGTTTGTACAGAAGTTTTCCCCTTGCAGAAGGATCCATGTTTCTCCACGGCGAGCCAAGCTGAAATGCTTTTCTGGCAGCCCTCACTGCAATATCAACATCGGCCTAACACAGAATAAAATATATTACCGACGTCATTGTAGATGTACTCAAAGTCAATCGTCTAATCGCTAAATTACGGTTTTAAACAAATAAAAATATATTATCGATGTCATTATGACATTTGACAGTGATCATACTCAGCAGTTGTCCGATCTTCCAGTTAAGCTAACACATAATACGTTATATTACTGATGGCATTATGAAAACAATGTATGTACTCAGCGTGTATATCCAATGAATATCAAAGAGTAAACTTGCATTGAGTATTTTAATATTGCACAGTTAACAGCCGTACATCTCATTGAACCAGAACGTATGAATCTGATGACATTTCAAGAAGACTGCTGTAACACAAACTGTGCAATGGTAATGAAATATTCGAAATATATCATCAAACTTATACAAATAATGCATTATTGTACGGCTGCTCATGCACAATTCTAAAAGAATAATTTACCAGCCACTGTTGCGATTTAAATATTTCTTCTAAGTTAACATTTTACGTTGAAGTTACAGTTTGGCTTTACTGAGGAAAAATAAATTATTCTAGGTGTTAATATTTTATGCCAAGACTTTCAACATGCAGATTTCATCAGACTTTGAACAAAACTGAATCAGGTCATCCCTGGGAAAATTTATACCCGAAATTTTGCGCGGGTGGTTTTGAGACAAATGATCGTTTTCATGAAAACCTTAACAAAGTGTATGCAAAAATTCAAAATTGCATTATGCAATCTCCTGAAAATTTTAACCCATCTTAATGAGGACATTACTCGAAAGGTTTATACTATATTAAATTTTACAGTTGTCACACAGTAGTTATATTAGAGATATCTAAAAACAGGAAATGACACGAAAAGTGGCATATGCAAGTTTAGTTATTTGAACACGCTGAATAAAGTTATCAGATTTTTATGCAAGTAGTTTTAGAGAAGTTGACTTTTGAAAATGTGGACAAAAACATGAGAAAAAAATCAATTTTAACAAATGTGAAGATAACTCATCCAATTTGACAACTGTGACACCAGAGAGTATTAGAAAAGACTTGTTCATCAAAAAAGAGGAATAAACTCCAATTTAGCATTTAATTCTCATATCAGTATCTTAGTAAGGTCATTCTTAAAGACTTGTTGTCCGAGTATGAACATTTTTAGACCAGGGGAACCGCTCTTAGTGTTAATTGACGGACGACGACGGACAATAGGAGCTGAATGCCCGACAAAATAGGCCCCGTGTCACTGACAGCGGAGCTATCAACTCGGAGGAAATCTCATTATCCATGGTGGTTGAAGATTTTTTATGTAATAGTGCAAATGACCTTATCCGCTTCTTGAACATCACAGATCTTCTCTTCAGTTGATGGGTTGATGGTTGGAAATGTTTTACCACTTGTTGAGTTAACAAACTCATTGTTGATGAAGAGCTGTAATAACATACATGAAAAGAAATGAATATGTTTCATACAAACCATATTTCATACAAAATAATATTAATACATGTATTATGAGTAGGTACATTTGTGTAAGCACAAACTTCTTGTTGACCGATGCCAGACACTAATAAAGTAAGTTTGTGATATTTTCATGTGTAGAGGCGGAATGTTAACAACAATTTGATTAGATATTTCGTTTTTTAAAATATCCATTTTAAACTGAAAGGCATTCATAATACATTTACAATGAGAGACATAAGAAAAAGTGCAAATGAACTCAAAGGATATTAATGGCCACATATGACAAGGTATGTTGATTTTGTTCACACAAACTTCAGAAAATAGAAGAGTCCAAGCAGTTTAGTGCATGAACTGATCTTGTAGCCTCGACTTGCTGAATTCATGCTTATTTTGCAGTCGTAAACGCCAGTCTTTGATACACGTTTCAGAACATAAACCCCTTCATCGTTGAGTCAGTGATTGACTACAGCACTGGAGAGAGAATATCTTTTTCACCTACATGGTATGATCGGGCAGGTGATACATACCTACGCAGTTCGACGAAATTCAGGTTACAAACTATTAGCCTTAGGCTTGTTGCGAATCCAAATCACGAACATGCCCGTGAGAAAGACAGTTAAAAATCACTAATTTATACAGATCATTTGGGAACATTTTCACAATTTCAAGTCTTTGGTGTTATAAACAAAATATGTTTAATATTAGAAGATAAGGTGTGACTGTCCTCAGAAATATTTTATTCTACCGATTAAAAGCAATTCCGTGTTATTTATGCAAAGTTGCAAGATATTTTTGTATCGAAGAGAGTCTTATAAAACAAACAATTTTATTTGCTGCTACATAAACGTGAAATGAACGATTCGCTTTTCTTGTTTTTGCTGGGTTACGGTTGTTGTACAATAAACACATTAAGGGCTTATTTTTTTCATTTTGGGCCCACAAATGTCTAAAACATTTGCTCACATCGAAACATTTAACTATATTCATCAATAATCGAACATTAAACCCCATCCGGACTTAATCCAAAAAATAAGTAACATATTTCTATAATGATTGAAATTTTAAAAGAACCTTAGGGTAAAAGACAGAAATAACGCCATATAATCTTCCCAACGCCTCGTTGATCCCGATCCTGGGCCTTTTCGAGCCGAGGGTTTAACTGAGGATTTTTAAAGTTTGATTATGGGTGTTAATCAGAAGTGTCAACAATATGCAAACTGCACATTTTAGGTCTACGGTATTTTCAGACAGATGTCTCGTTTCGTAGCTTTTGAACTAAAGCAAGTGATAAGTTCCTCTATAAAAGCCGAATTTCCGTTTAATTTACATTGCAGCTTTTCCCCACACAGATTTAGACGTAGTGGCTATGGCCTACTTGGCCCAAATCGGCCATACCCACCACGTCTATTAAAATTCATGAGTTTACTTTTCTTGTTTACACACACACTTTATCGATAGAAATCTTGGGAATAGCTATTACATCAGGTTTACAACCCCCACAAGTGGGCAGCGAATTGAGATTACTCTTTGCATGGATTTAGCACCATGCTCATTCTAAGACAGTTGCAATTCCGAATAAAGCGAGACAAATTTGTTTGTTTCACGAATTTCCCTACAATTACAACACTAACTTTCATCAAACAGGGAAATCTATGCAGACCTACCAAAGCTGTTTGTAATGACATTCGAAACACAGTGAGCATGCAATGACCAAGATATTCCTCAATGCTTGCCGTATAGCATGGAGGTACTGGCTCCTACGGTGGCCCCTGCATGCCACGGAACTTTATCACTTTTGAATTTAAACTCTTATTTTTCTCGACAACATCTTTAATATTTGTTAAAGATTTTATTCCTCCACCCCGAACTTTCGATTTTGTAAGAGAATTTTTATATTGTAATAAAATGTTTTAAAAACTTTGAACAAAAAAAATTAACTTTTAAAATATAAACTTAACTTTACCTTAAACAAAATATTTTTTTCTCAAAAGTGTTTTGAATTTATATTTGTTTTGAGAACATATAATACGTCTGATATATCGGTTCATCCGACAGTGTACCGTAGAGTCATACATCGAATCAAAAATATAAACTTAGGGGTGCTACGTAAAATTGTTCATTCAAAAACTTAAAGACATCGCGACTGAGTCCAACAGCGGCGCAAGAAATTTCATTTTCTAGTTTCTCTATTGAATCCTACGTCAAGTGGTCAAGAATTCCTGGCTTAGTTCTGTATGTGAAGGCGAGGCTGTGCCCCGATGATGGAGATTGCATAAATCATGAATGTATAGTTCATTTTCTCCCGACTTCCCACATTACGGGAAATGAAACAATAGTGCACTTATTTTCTTCAGAATTGCGAGGATGTCCATCTTTATGCCGTTTAAAACTCGATGTAAAGAAGGAATTTAATATGTAATTTTTCGCTTTTTTTAAAGACTTTACAACTTATTGTAAATGTACGACTTCTAACTTTCTTTACACTTTAAAATGTAACTAGTTTATGGATAACAATGCGGGACGAATAACTTGAAAGACGGAGAGTGTTACTGAGATATTTTATCTCAGACAAAGGTTAATGAATCTAGCGGTCATCGACACCATTAAAATAGTTAATTAAACAACAAGATCTCAATAATAAGTCGATATGCATATTTGAGACAAACGCACAATAACGCTTATTACGTTTGACGAGGATGTCCACGGAAGTCTGGATGAAAACTGGAATATATTTGAATTATATTAAGAATAATAAAAGAATATGATAATTTCACGTGATGGGTTTTGCAACGTGTCACAGTGAAGTTTGAATATTAATTGTGACACTGATGTTATGATTGGATGTATCATTTTATTTTTAATTCATGTCTGTCGTATGATCAAAGCCACGCCTTAAAGATAACGTTGATCAATACACTGAAGATCTCCTAGTACCTCTCGGCAGGCCAAGGCGAGTAAATGACAAAAAACATTCCCCCAATTAAAGAACTAATAGTAATTATAATAAAAAATTGTCAAACTACTGAAAGCGAAACACAATCTGTCATTTTAGGAATGGAACTGGTTTCAGATAAATGGAGTTAATTTCAGATAACTGCCAGGTTGTAATATGAAAATAGCTGGAAGAAAAATGAACTGCTCTCGTGGACGGAGGGTTGCCAAAAGAAATTATAATAAGCTTAAGTACGATTGTATTGAGTGATTTAATCTTTGAAATTTGTCGAGAACAATAAAGTTTGTTTTAGATATATAGCATTTTATTTAGTTTGATTTTAATAGATCACAATAGATCGGAAGTTGACGGTTTGTGTTTTCTGCCATGGTAACCATCGATTATTGTGTTCTGTCACGGGAGTAATGACTTTGATTTTTTTATACTAATCGTTCCTTAGTTACAGTCGTCAGTAAACTATCAAAATGTTGTTATCAGTGATCTTTGCCTGAATATTATCACATTTTAAACAGCAGCGGCAACCATGCTAGTGTGCTGCTGGTATGCAGATCGATCTGTGTTATGCAAGGCAGTGATTGTTTCATGTACAGTAATTGTACAATATGTTTTATATGTTATTTGAACGTTGTCGTTTTTGTAAAATGTAAAATTTTTATTCACTTTTCTCAGGCTTGATGTAGCCATCAAAGTATGGGCAGACCTCCATGGTGTAGCTCAACTGCAATACATAAGCCGTAAATTGGCTTCACTCGTTAGCACTGTTTGGGGGTACGTCCAGATACATGCCAGTCGTCATTTTTCACAATGGAGACTCACAGCTTGAATTGTTCACGTCCAGATGCATGCCAGCCGTCATTTTTTTCACAACGGAGACTCATAGCTTGTATTGTTCACGTCTGGATGCATGCCAGCCGTCATTTTTCACAATGGAGACTCATAGCTTGTATTGTTCACGACCGGATGCATGCCAGCCGTCATTTTCACAACGGAGACTCATAGCTTGCATTGTTCATCACATTATATTTTTGAGCCAATCCGTCTTGGAATTTGGGGCATAGATCGGCAGAATGAGGTATATTTACACATGGAAGGAGTAGAAGAAAATCTGTTCAGTAATTGGAGATCTGATCATAGACGTAAAATGAGGGTTGACTTGATAATGGATGTAAAAAAAAGAGATACTTGTGGTCGAGATGACTTTGACTTTGTCACCTTGTCCCATACCAATGTACCAAGCCACAGTCTCTCCACCTACGGACGCACGGACATGTACTGGAAGAATTTTTCATTAAGAAACCGAAGAGAATTTGTTTGGCAGGACAGGGATTCACTGGCAGCTTTGGGAAATTGTTCAACCAGGCACGATACACTGAGTGTACGTCACGGTCCCGTGTGTATGGAGGTAAAAAAGTAAACACGCTGACCAGAAATGTTTTAAGACTGTATTGGAGAGAAAATACACATTTCTAAACACAGATTTATATTCTATTCCTGTAATGTGTTTTACACTGTGTCAGACCGTATTTTGATGTACCTCTGGAAATGTAGTCTGCACTGTGTGTAGAGTCCCTCCATCACGGATCTGTGCTCTGTGGGAAAACCACCTTGCCACCAAATTTACCATTCTTCCTATAATAATCAATGTATTGTTTTTATTCAACAGGTATCTGTTAAAAGATAACGCTGGCTAATTGACTAATCTGTTGACACTAGTAAGTGTTTGACAAGCTCGCAGCCTCCGTATAGGCCCTGGGACTAACAAAATTTGTCAGTGGGTGAGGCCGAATAAAAAAAATTGTGCTGCTCCGATAGCCCAACCTACCCTATTTTAACTGCCGACCCGAAACTTTTTAAAGCTACGTAAATACGGAAGTAAAAAAAAGAAGGAAAAAATCCATAAAATCACGCATTCGTAACTTTACATTTGATTCTTGCTTGAACAAAGATGATTTTATGTTTCGTTTTTCCTTTTATATGTATCATGGAGGTAGCAGAAACTACCTCCATGTATGTATGATACATTTTTCTGGATGTGTGGCCAGTGTTTGACCGCCCTGAACCCCTGAAAAATGCATATTGAAAATTAAAAATGTTTTGGAAAAAAATTCCTGCCGACCTAGATACCCTATTTTTCAAAACCATGTCAACGGAATAGCAGAATTCATGTTTTTGCCTAACCAACCAGGTCAACACCAACCCCACAGCATAGACAACAGTGACCAACCCAACTTTTAATAACGCCCTGGCAAAAATGTCACATGTCATGAGTTTGGTGCTTTCACCCTCACACCGTCCTCTGTATAGGCAAAGGTGACCCAAATCAACGCAGTATACATATTGTGGTTTCGATTTTGTTAGCACACGGCGGTTAGTCCGCAGGGAGTGTCGAGTCATGATAAAGGCAGGTTTCGAAGCGACATGCATAGCCATTTCATGCCAGTTTTGTTTGTCGGACCGTACGCTTGTTCAGCTTCCTGTCTCAAGACTGAAAATTCGGCATGTGCTGGCTGCAATTCAGTTGTTCACTTAATTGCCAAATTGCGGGTAAAAACCCAGCGTTGTCAATGTGTACGGGATCTTAATATCACCGTAAAAACCCATGTAATTCGAGCACAAAAATGATCATGATTTTAAATCGTCGGATCAAATTTAAGAATAAACTAACACTGCCGAGATAAATGGTCGAATTAATAACGAGACGATTGTGAAATTTCACATGAAACATGTTTTTATATCGAGATTGCTTCAAGAATGGGTGGATTTTTTGGTACCCCGACATCGACAAATGGTCGTCATTCAGTAGTTCTATGCTCTACGTCACAAACAAAAACAAATTGGATGTAGGGGCATGTCAAAATCAAAGTGGCCGCTGTTTCAAGACACATCGCGACCGGCCAATCGGTGGACGTCACGTAAGTTGTCTCGGCCTTTGAAAATAAATAGTAAATAGAAAATAAATGGTAACTTGTGGCAGGCAGGTTATATGATCGAGACGTGTAGTGCATTATCTACGTCGATCAAATAATTATAATTGGCATCATTTATCGTAAGAAACGAGATGTTGAAGAATATTTTAACAATCTGAAAAGACCATGGCGACCATTTTCCTGTGAGTATTCTAAGTTTGTAGACTTGCGAAACCTAGATCAGAAGACTTCAACTCTTTTGCTGTGTTATCACATTTATACTCTGTGCCAAATGGCAAGGTCATAAATCTTGAATCCCACCAATTTCAATGTGTCAGAGATATTATTCATATATTATCAGAGAAAGCATTATTGTTTTCAAGAAAATTGTAAGTATACTTCTATATGTCAGTCAAATTTCAGGAAAGTATCCGTACATTTTCGTATTCGTACGGCGTTATCGTGCAACCCGACGGCGATTTCCGAAAGAACATGATCGGTTCGTGGAAGCGTAAAATCTCTCTCTCTCTCTCTCTCTCTCTCTCTCTCTCTCTCTCTCTCTCTCTCTCTCTCTCTTATTACGCCTAGAGTGTAGTAAAACCGAGGCCCTGCTGATTCGTTCAAAGTTCAACTGCTCACGTGATCCTGTTAACACTGTGAACATTGGTTGTATTTCCATTACAGCTGTCTCATCTGCGCGCAACATTGGTATGATCTTCGACAATAAACACATGTTCAGTCAGCACACCAGGCAAACTTGCAAATCAATCTACA
Source organism: Ptychodera flava (assembly GCF_041260155.1). Lineage (NCBI taxonomy): Eukaryota > Metazoa > Hemichordata > Enteropneusta > Ptychoderidae > Ptychodera > Ptychodera flava. Next base: position 10,392,781 of record NW_027248280.1, on the reverse strand, counting down.
GTCACCTCCGCCGGATTGGTTCTATACGACGCTATCTCAGTAACGAGACATGTCAAATTATCATACATGCAACTTTATCAGCCAAATTCGACTACTGCAACACTATTTCTTTACTACAAAGAGCACAAAATGTTGCAGCCAGGATAATCACACGTACCAGGAAATTCACACCAATCACTCCAATTGGTTAGTTTGTCTCAGGATTGACTTCAAGATTTTGTTGTTAACGTTCAAAGCTACCTACAACCAAACGCCTGCATACATCAGTGATCTACCCCTGCCTTATATTCCCACACGCACACTGCGCTCATCTACCAAGAAACTTTTAACTTGCACAACCTACATAAACATAACCTATGGTGGCCGTGCCTTCTCTCACGCTGGCCCTAAACTATGGAATGCACTACCACTTGACATCAGAGAGTCTAAAAACTTAGAAACTTTCAAAAGAAAGCTGAAAACTCACATGTTCACCAGAGCATACAGTCTGGCTTAACCATTGAGCGTCACAGAGCAAAACTTCTGTTTTGGACTTTGGCGCTATACAAACTTTTGCTGATTGATTGATTGATTGCTAGAGGGGCGGACATCGGCTAGAGGCCAGTCAACATCGGAATAAAGTTGTTGTCAGTATAGGCATCATCTGATACAGGCAAAAATACAGGGCCTGCATTTGTGTTTCCTGTATTACTCTGTATTGCCGTTTATTTACATGTATTTACCCTAAATACAGTCTAAAATATGTGCCTGTATTGTCCTGTATTATAGGGTTTTCACCCAGTGTACACAGTAAAAATTTCACAGATGACTCACAAGACCAGTATGTACAGTACATTATATTTTCTGCTGCTTAAAAGTTCGTCGGTTTCACAAGAAATGGTATCACGTTGAATATTACGCATGGTTCCGTAAAAGCTCGGTTTGAGTTGTCCTTCTACAGGAATTATTCATTGACTTTGTCATGTGCAATTTGTTTTCTCCGGCTGTGTGTGAACTTGTAGGTAAAATATATAATTACCTCGATGGTATGAAGGTATTCAACGATAAGGTGAACGAAAAATAAAAAGAGCGAACACCTAGAAGACATTAAAAAGCCAAAAGTGCGATTGTTTAACTTCATAAAAAAATTTTTGGCCTTTTATTGAATATTGTTTTGATTTTTTTTTTCCTAGAGCATGTGGAATGCTCAAATTTGTTCTGTTAACACTGACTGTATATGAAATGTCTCTATAATTTTCGCCAAGTCATCAATAACAATGGAATGAGAGGGCGAGATATTGCTGGTTGGTAAAATAAATAAAAGTTTCGGTCGCTGCCTTTGCTTTGCCCAAATATCCGGACAATAATATTTTGTTCTCTCTTGGCTTACCTGTGTGTACTTGACTACTGGCGCGGCGATAGACTTTGACATTGTAGCTCAACGGGTGCGACCTAGCTGTGAATATAACGGTGCTGTGGCGTATCGTGTTATAACGCATAATTGACCACAGAAAGCCTAACTATATATTGCCTATGGTCAACAAAGCCATTGATATATTCATGAATTTCTACAGTTTTCAATTTTGTGGCTGATCGTGTGAAAACAAAGACAGACAAAAATAGTCCTTTACAATTTTTAGTCATTGGACAACGGGTAAATGTTTACGGCTAATTGTGTCAAAACAAAGGCGACTGGGGAAATTCCTTCACATTGTAAGCATTGAATTGCATATATCAAAGTTGATTGTGGTCCGGATGGACTTTACGTAATGCTACAATTTATTTGTTATTTGCAAGAATAAGGTTTTCTCGATCGGATATACCGCTGGCTGTTGCCCAATCCTCAGCATTTTGTTGGCCAATACAGTAAAACTTTCACAGGTGACTCAAAAGACCAAAATATACAGTACATCTCCCTTTCTAGCGAAAATATAATTTTGATTTGAGTGGTACTTATATTTCGCCATGCCGATAACTTGGAGTTTATATCAGAGCATGGCGCTATGATCGGAGGCTCTGAGGATGTCTTGAGCTCCTAACAGATTTGGCTAAGAGCGCCCCTGAAATTAGACTGGGTTCAAGTCGGTGAATTTTTAAAGAATAAAACCATTTGTAATAGTTTCTCTTGTGTCCCTCCTATTTCTTATTCACCTATTTGCAATTTGGCAGCCCAGGCCAGGTGTTCCCAGTGATAAAACGCGTGACCTTTGAGTCTGCGCAGTAATGAGTTAGTGTCTGTCGGATTCACCGATTTGGACTTCTTGCACAGTACTTGCTAGACGGACCGTGTACACAGTGACGTAAAGCACAGTCCCTCTACAGAAGGGGACCGTGCGTAAAGCCAATACAAACTGATTGACAGCCCTCCCCCGATTATTCTGGCTGAAAAGAAAACGCATATCGAGTACGAGTACGTTACACGCATAGAAAATATGGCATTAAGTTTGCACATCGACCGCGTTTTAAAACTGATCGGTTGACCATCGTAAATCATGGGACATTACCAGAAAAAAGTTGTCGAGAGTTATATTCAGTGAAAACATGTATTCGTCTGCGTACCAAGCAATCACTGACGTGCGAAGTCACCCCACATTGTTCTGATTTTCATCGCTTCGGACAAAATTGTACTGATTAAAATCTCCGCATATTTCTCTACTGAAGGAGCAAGGCTGCAAGTTGAATGAGAAACTCCCCTGTACAGCGTTTACCCCACTCAACAGAAAACAGAACACAAATCATTCTGTTCACCCCACTCAAACATTCACAAAGACTTGAACCAAGTGTAGAACTGATCTTGTAGCCCCGAGTTCTAGAATTCTTACTACGTTTTCGGCTAGTCTTTGCCACAAGTTACACAACGTAGAATCCTGCCTCGTGTAAAGGACAGTGTTTTACCACGGAACTGAAGAAAGAATATATTTTTCAGCTACATGGATTGACCGTGGAGGTGATACATACCTACGCGGTTCGACGATATGTAAGTAGAAAACGATTGTCGTTTGGTTGATTGCGAATCCCAATCACGAACGTACTGAGCTCACCAATATCGGTTATAAACCAAGCAAATGATTCGGGAATATTTGCAAAATTTCAAGGGAAAAATATAAGTACAATTTTTACAGTAATGAGTATTGTCTTCTACTTGAAGAACATGTTTCATTGACGAATGGCGTTGTTTCGAGTTGACCTCTTCTTCACGATGGTCTGCGATTCTGATACTTAAATTCTAAAAGCCTGGAAATCCTCGAAGCATCGTGCTTTAAGTACAGAATATGTAAAACGCAGAAACTTTTAGAAACAAAGGTGTCGTGGCGAGAATGTTTCGATATTTTTTTCGGCTACGATGATTGCATTGACAGCCGTTTTCGCCTTTTCCTTTTTTACGGTAGACGTTCGCAGGGGCAATATCCTCTTCCTTTATTAGTACGTATCCCTTAATGTTAGTAATCAAAACAAAAATGCGACATGTACGTGAAATGAACGAATCTCTTTTTTAGTTACTGCTTGGTCATGGTTGTTAATGTAATGAAACACATTTACGATTCATTTTTGCAGTTTGGGCTCGCAAATGTCAAAAAAAATATTCTTCAAGTCCAAAACTTTTAACTACATTCATCAATGGTCGAACATTAATTTAGGATTTTTAAAGTTTAATCATGGATGTTAATCAGTAATATCAATGATATGCACACTGCTCATTTTAGGTATACGGTCTTTTCGGACAAATGTCTTTCTTTCATAGCTTTAGAACCAAAGCAAGTAAGGTAGATGACTAAAAGCCTTGACAACCGTTACCACTAATGAATACAATAAGCTATATTTCCTAGATTTACACTTGACATCAACGTCACAGCAGTTAGTCGATTAACATTGCCTAATAGTCTACCTCAAGCTATGGGTCTTATCAGCGGATTATATGAGTTGGTCAACATGTCTTCATTGGAAATGTCACAGATATCGAGTTATGTGAGAGGTTCTGTATCGACCTAGGTACGTTCGATCCACAGAGTACCGATACAGAACCTCCAACATACCTGAGATATCATCAAAGGATCGTCTGAAACTCGTACTTTTCCTTGTGACTAGAGTTACAACACAAGAAATATTCTAAATAATCGATAAAGACTTTAATTGATTTAGTAATTCTCTCAGTTGTCAGGTTCAGCGTTATATCAAACACGGTCCCTCCAAAGGTTGAGCGGATTATTGTCTTACCATACTCTCTCCATCCGGAAACGCCACTGGTTTCTCTGTGACACAGCTTGATATGGATAAACATCAAGTAACATCCAAGTTGACGTTATGCATGTGATTTGCGTGTGATTTAACTCCTTAAATTACAATATTTTAACGTTTTCCGTAATGTTGGTATATAATGTTGCAAATTTGCAGGCCATTTTACCAATTTATTCAAGTTAAGCCACAATAGCTGCGAATTTTATACATTATTTTCATGATTTTATTGTCAAACCAAAGTTGGTTCGTGTAAATGTTTTAACTGAGGGACATGTATAGAAGTATCAGTGCTCGCTGATTTGCTACGCGTTTTAACAGGTATAATAATAAAAGGGTGTCGGACTCATACGTTAGCACACTAGAAAAAAGTACAAAAAATGCAGTATTTCTTGCACATACACGTCATGATTATTCAAGAAACATGCATACTATGAGGTTATTACGAAAATACCAAAAAGGCTGCACGAGGACATTGGCGCAGCGCATCGTCCAACGCGAAGCGGAGGGCAATGCGGCGCCAATATCCGAGTCCATCCTTTGCGGTGTTTTCGTAATAACTTTATTATCATACACCTTATATTCGTGACTGGGGCATCAAATTGTCCGTTTTCGTGCAATGACCGTTTTCTTGCAATGTCAAAAATTTTTCCTTCGATTTATAGCGTAAGTGGGGAACGCTATCTTGGACGCGCATCTGCAAATTCAAGATAGTGTGTGTGCACTACACACGTACGTACAGAGTCAGCGCGAGACATGTTCTGGCACTCGTCCAACGAGTCCCTTGAAACCGTTCAACAGCGAAAGCACAGATACAGCCGCAGGGGATGGGGTGCCTTGAAACAGTACGTGTTACGGAACGGACGTTCCATACGGCTTTTTAACTCATGCAAAATCATAGCGTTTTCGACGGTACATGTATAATAATGCCATATACTTGAATGCACAACACACGATGGCCAACATTTTCTTGGCACAATGTAATCTTATTTTTTCTTTCTCATGATTAGTTTTGAAAACGGCGGGAAATCTACATTGATTTTAAAATGTTTGAATTTACTTGCCACTTTCAGCACTTATGACAGTGTTATTCACTTGTTCAGTCCTTAATCGGTCAATAAATTCGGTATACCAACCATATTACTCTATTAAAAGAAAACGGCGGAAATATCCGCAAGTCACTTTTCACGTACGTTCATTACAATTTTGGCGCTTTAAAACAAAAGGCACAGCGGAAGTAATACAACTCGATTTTCTGTTGCCAAAAAAAGGTACAATAATTACCTCAGCGTATGAAGGTATTCAACGATAGGGTGAACGAAAAATAAAAGAGCGAACACCTAGAAGACATTAAAAAGTCTATAGTGCGATTGTTTAACTTAATAAAAACTTTTTCTTGCCTTTTATCACAGACAAATATAGACAGACTTGTAACGGGTATTGTTCAAGGCGTGAAGCGGTTACGTACCCCATCCATGTTCGCCTCGCCTTAGGTTGCTCTCGCCTCTCTTTTCCGAAGAGTGCCGACCATGCATCCTTCGGTAATTTGCGGACTTTCGCCAATGGTTAAGCGAAAGTTTGTTCGGCAAAGTTTGTGCTGTTGTTGTCGTGTGGTGCTTAGCGGAATTGGCGTGCTGACGAAAACGGGAGTGTTTTGAGCTTCAGGAAAGTGAGTTTTACCATTTTAAATTCCTCTCATACTTTTTGAATATATAATGAGTGCGTCTGAACCAAATTTGAAAGTCTTTTATTGATACTGTCTAGTTATACAATATGGTTTACGGTCAGTCATACCGTCTTTTACACGTTCGTCAAGGAAGGACATGTTTATGAAACTGCTGGCGTGTTATGTTTTGATTGGCGTGAAGCAGTGTTTCTGCCCTGAGAGCTCACAAAGTAACTATGGTTGCTACTCGACTGGCAGCACGATGCCATCTCGTCGTATTTTTCGCATAATCTCGAGCAATTATCAACCACAAACAAAATCTCCAAAACGTTTAACACCTTCGAAGCTCATTTTAATATGAAAAGGCAATAGTCTACCGAGACGACCATGGAACAAAAGGCAAGCCAGTCCGACTATATTTGTCTGTGCTTTTATTCACATTGTTTTGAGTATTCTTCTTAGAGCATGTGGAATGATCAGATTTTTTCTGTTAACACTGACTGTTTATGCAATGCCTCTATAATTTTTGACAGTTTGTAAAATGTACACGCCAAGTCATCAATAACAATGGAATGAGAGGGCGAGATTTTGCTGGTTTCGGTCGCTGCCTTTGCTTTGCCCATATATCCGGAAAATAATATTTTGTTCTCTCTTGGCTTACCTGTGTGTACTTGACTACTGGCGCGGCGATAGACTTCGACATTGTAGCTCAACGGGTGCGACCTAGCTGTGAATATAACGGTGCTGTGGCGTATCGTGTTATAACGCATAATTGACCACAGAAAGCCTCACTATATATTGCCTATGGTCAACAATATATATATTATATATATATATATATATATATATATATATATATATATATATATATATATATATATATATTGTTTATTTGATTTGTGGATTAGCATTAATACATGACACAAAAGCTACAAAACAATACTGCCATATGAGGACCCCGAATGCCCTGGAAGCCAGTGTTCGATATGCAAAAATTGGTTAAGCATAAGTATGAATATAATCGGCAACTGTCCTTCTCATTATTGTGTAATCAAACAAGGGAAAAGTACTTGTCCCTTGATTTTTTATAAATTAGAGAATCCAGCAGTATCCTGAATTATATTATAGCTTTGTCAATACCAGTGAATTTTTTGACGTCATATCCACACATTATTACTGGTAATGTTTTCCTTTATTCAGCATTGCGGCCCCACAGCGAGCATAACAATACAAGTATTTTTAGAAAACGAAAAAAGGGCTGCGCATTTAAAAGGAGGGAAGGTATCGGATAAACCATGTAATACACAAAACGATAAATCTTGACAATGGTGCACAATATTGATAATAATGTCTTACTCTACGATTTGTCACATTTTTGAGTCCACCCGCATGCACTTGTCGTCTGTCTTGCTCGAACTAAGCATGCAGTCCACGTCCGATACGCTGGTTGTAGGCTACCTACGTTTGTTTACAAGATGGTTCGCTTCATTGCCGCTCAGTACGTTTGCAAACTCCTAGACGATACTGGGTTTGACACATGGCATATTATGTATGTCAGTGGCCATGTAAACGATGCAAGCGTGAAAGGCTACTCGAACCAGCCGTAAACGGGCCAACAACGGCAGCTATAGCTGCTAGCTGTCATCAACCTTGATTGGACGTGTACGGAAATTACGACGGAAAGTCTCGGTCCAAGATGACGACCGTGCGTGGACTCTCCGTAGATCTAACACCTCGGCCTCCTAATTCTGATGCACTGATTGCAATCGGAGACAACTTTAATTCATCGTTTTTCCTCCTTGCCTTGTTTTCGATATCGCGACGGAAACCCTCCGGTATGTTTTTCATCTGTACCTTTCAAGCACCCGTTTACGTCAAGTTTTCTCGTTCGCCGAAATAAAATAACTCTTCTCAAGAAGACATCGAAAATAAAATTTATAGACACAATCATTAACGAAATGTAAACATTTGAATAACAATGTTGAACTCTGTTGATATCGTTTGCAATGAATGCTGTACTACTAGCGACATAATAATGATCGTATTGATCAGCTGATACCATGCAGCTCGCTTATCATGCATGCTGATGTCGATGCATGAACATTCCGTTTTCTTCATATCTGGCATTTCACCGTGTCGGCTTTTTGAATGGCATGATATTTAAAGATGACTTTTCAAGTTCGACATAGACGGTAGGCCTGCAGTTCCTTTCATTTCCTTCAAAATACATCAGTTTTTAATTCCAAATTGAACCGTGAAAGTGCTGCTCATATTTTTGTGTTGAACGCGTCCGTGTTAGGTGCGGCGCAGTGTGGAGTGCATGTAAATGTATACAGTATACAGAGTCAGGGCCGATCATGTCGGACGACGCTCACTGCTTCAAACTCAGATTAAATTTCCTAAGTGTTTTCCACAACTAAAAATTACTGGCATTGCAAAAAGCTATAAAATATATAGCAATAATGCACCCCCTCCCAGCCCGTAATGGACTCAAGCAAACTTTGCACTCCATTCGGCCTTTGAGTAAGCTGGACTGGCATTGACAACTATGGTGGATATGACATCGGGATCGACAACATTTTTGCAAGTTAATACCACAGACAAATTACATAATTAGTGTGATGACTTTCACGCCGCAGAGGGATTTTTCTATGAAACGGCAAAAATCACCCGTAAATAGAAGAGCAGAGTTTCCACACACTAACTCTACAGAAAGAATCGACAAACGTTCCATGGGGTTGACTTTGACTGCAGCGGAATAGGTCAAACCGGCGACGCCCATATAATTACGCATGCGCAAGGAAACTTTCGTTGACATTGAGGAGAGAGTCTATTGTGAGACCCCTTGTTGTAGATTCTGAGGGCAGAAGATTTTATTTATAATTTATTTTTACACTTCCTACATTAACGTTAGTGTTGTTCCCAGAGTCAAAATGCTCAGGACCGCATGAACACCACTTTCTATGAATACGTAATGAAGGGTGAAAAAAAGTAATTTGAATCTAATTGAGTAAACTTTCTATAGAAAGCACACAATTCGCAGTAATAATTCAAAGGCGACAGTTGCAAAACTGGTAGATGCCAACAATAGTAATGCAATTAGCCACGTTTACATGACTTTGGAGAACCATGGAATAATTGCGGTTTCAAGTAAATGTGTGGTGGTTATCCATGACTTAAAAAAACCGGACGCGCCGCGAAGGAGATTCCCAATAGTAAAATGTTGGTAAAAACTATCTATCTATCTATCTATCTATCTATCTATCTATCTATCTATCTATCTATCTATCTATCTATCAGTTGTTTAGTGGGCAGAGATATGGTGGACAGCAGAACAAGCTTTGCCTCATCACTTGCACACACTCGAAACATGTTGCAAAAATCTGTCATTGCGTAAGCGACATCGTGCACCGAATCGTGCAATAACTGTAACCTACGCAGAAGTCAAAACTATGATATACTGTAGGCATTGACCATTGATAGCAGACAGATGGTAAAGTCTTTAAAAGCACAGGGTATGCAGCATCCCGATGTCAGAAAGCAATTTTCTGTGGATGTTACTTCTCCCTTTTCAAGTCATTGATGCAACTCTCAAGGAAGTGTTTTAGCATTGAAAGCAGAACAAGGCCATCAGCACTGTTCATCAACAGTAAAAATTGCGCCCATGCACACGTCACTGAGATGAAAACTCGGTTTGGTATTGCTGTTATTTCAAGGTGAGAAAATATGCACTCCTGATATAAGTGCAGTGCAATATGATTTCAAAAAATTTGAAAAGCTCATGGAAATATGCCCTTTCAATTTTCTCATGTACTACTGTTTGATGACGAGAATCGTTAGTTCAATCAGTCAAAAATACAATCGCAATCTTGTCGCAATCGCAATCACATGCCAAGTGCAAATGTTCTTGCATAGCAGGGCCAAAACTGGTATTGCTCTTTTCACTATGACAGTCCGTCCGCCCAGCAAGAGACTATGGTCAACCTATGGATGTACGGGTCAACCACAGTCCGTGTAGTGAGGGATTGAGGGTGAAGATATCATGGACTGCATTGCCATAATGATGGCTAGAAAAATTCATAATGCCCTCATTACAAGATACTGAGGGCAAGCCGATTTCCTTTACACTTCGCCATGCATACATGTGGCGCTTTTCGCAAATGATTCAGTTGAACAGGCGTTAATTAGTGTAAATGTTCGCATCGGCAAAGTTGTCATGCAAAAACACGACAATTCGTTGTCTTCCACTGTAATTCAAATAGTCTTTACGGCAGTAAGGTCCATCGTTATAATTGTCCATGAACGAATTTATTCCTGACAAGCAGTAACTTGTAAATACGGACATTGCATTTATTCGCAGAGAGAGATATGTTTAAAGTATACTATGTTTTACCAAAAAACACCCATACGTTTGTCATGGAATACATTACTGATTACCAAATTTTACAGTAGTTGTCTGTTTTAATCTTTAGCTAGGAGATTTTACCAACATTTTAACATCTAGAATGGCCCTTGTGGCGTTTCAAGTCAAGGATAACCACCACGCATTTACTTGACACCAACAATTGTTCCATCATTCTCGAATGTCGTGTAAACGTGGCTAATTGCATTACTATTATTGGCATCCACCATTTTTGAAACTTTCACGTTTAATTTGTTACTGCAATTGTGTGCTTTGTATCAAACTTTTACTAAATTTGTTTCAAATATCGGTTTGTCCACCCTTCATTACATATTCATCGAAAATATTTATAAATAGAAAGTGGTCTTCCTAAATACAAATGTGCGGGAGCATCCGTGCTCTTGGAAATACACTCATGTAGATTCACAGATTGTTAAGATAAACACTCTTACTCTAGACTGTACAACAAAACTGAAAGAACATCATTATTCTGGTCATAGGCACAAAATTGTGTCTATATCCAATGAAGATAGAACTGGCGGCAAATATTCGGACTATCAATCTTTTATTTTGTTTCTTAGGTCTGGTAATCAACATTTTTACCTTGAATGATACTGATTATTATACACCTGCGTCTGTAACCTATGGAGTTTTGTCGTACAGTAAATTTCAATATCACAGGACATGGAGTCCAATAACTTTGACGCGGAGTACAATAACTTTTGGTGTTATTGGACGCTTTTTGACCTTTGACCTAAAAAAACTTTGTGTAAGCGCCAGGAAATAGGACAGATGGTTTCACGTTTTTAACAAAAAATATACTTCTAAACATTCAGCACTTCACAACGTTAGTAGTGGTCAATCAAAAACCTGTGAATTCGGTTGAAATTATGCTGCCGACCAACAATGTCTATCACGTACACTGCGCTGCGCGGGTTTGAAATTTCGTTCTGTGCGCTTAGCGGACGCACTGAACGCGTTCTCAGTTTGCTCGCGATCGCTCAGTGCAGTGCAGCACGGGCATCCCCAAAACGCTTTAATTTTGACTTTTTCGCAGTAAAATTGGACCAAAAAGGTAAATAATAATAAGGTTTTTTCACAAAATACCAGGATTTATGTCCTCATACATCGTACGCTTCGGTATTGTCGCGTCTCGGACAATACCTCCGCTGCACGATGTACTCGGACATAAATCTCTGTATTTTGTGAATAACCTTATATTATTTTACTCTTTGGATGTCTAAATCAAACTTCGATCAAATACTGGCGCCGTGTTCAACAACGAGACGTATCACTGTCACGCAAACGTCAAAAAATGTACTGTTAAGATTCATATCCCGCAAAGGGGAAGTTTAAAAAATCGAATCTAGAAAAGTAAATAATCGCAATTCAAATGTATATGACAATTCAAATCAATCTTCGTACTTTTATTAATATCAATGCTATGGCCTACGACTTAGTTAGACGTATAATACGCAACGTGGTCTTTCCATGATGGAATCTTCTATAACTCGTCAAATGACGAGAAAACAGATACGTCTGAATCAACACAAGTGACGTAAGAGATTATTTTTGAAAGAATATTCCATGGGAAATACTCTTTGAAAACAAGCGCGCTGTCATGTGATGATACACGTAGTGCCGTCTGCAGTTTTGAGAGAGCTGCGGTTGACCAAAACTTGAGGTGCGCCCTGGTGAGCGATGAGCTTGTGAATAAAACCGCAAGCTTAAGATTTAACATTGAAATAGCGAAGATATTGGAAGAGGTCATCGACGATAAAGATTCAAGTGCAACTTTGGACGTAGCTAGCTGTGTTTGGAATATTGTTGTAGAGATTAAAAATGTGGTAGTCCTGTTACCCTAAACTACAGGTGCAGCCAATGAACAATGCACTTTTAAAGGGGTCCTTACTATGATAAGATATATGTGAACTGACTAATTTTAAGTCAAGATGGTAATTAATTAGCTGTTCATAATTTGCCCTCCCACTGGAAATTTTTCGACTTAACCTGCCGCACTCAAACTTCATTTCTACCGCTCCCCTCATATTTTTGCCTGTTTCCCCTCCACACTGTGAATGTTTGAAGCTCCCCTGAGTGCCCTGTTGCGAAATAAAAAAACAAACTTGCCGGTTCCCCTGCCCTAGAGAAAGTTCCCCTCGAAATTTTGTCTTTCCATTTCCCCTGCAGACATGAAGCTACCCTACCCTGTGATGAAAAAAAAACTGTCGATTTTTCCCTGCCATGAGAAAAAAAATTCCCCTGAAAATTAACATTCCCATACAGAAACACACTGCAGTTGCCTTCTATTTGGTTTCCATCTCGTAGTACAAAGAGTGAGATTTGGGGCAATCGATAGGCTAAGCAGTCTGGGTAACCTTTAAAAAGTACTTGCCCTGTGTCCCCATCCCAAAAAAACCATTGCTGAAATTCTCCTGTCCCCGTTTTAAAAGTAGCTTCCTTTCTCCTCATTTTTCGCCAAGTGCTGTCCCCAGGACAATAAACCAATATGTGTCCTGCCGACAAAAAACCCTAAAATTTGCTCCCCTGCCACCTAAAAATATGTCCCCTGCCCTAGTAAGATTAAAATTTCCTCTGCCCTCAACAATGCTTCCGGAATAGCTTTTTCGATGAATAGCTCCGTTGGCTGCACCTGAAATTACTATGACCTGGCTTTCATTTGTGGTCGTGCGTTACAAAACACATCGCTATACCCCTCGGCCAACGGCCTTACAGAATAGTAACGTTTTTCTTGTAACGCACGTCCCGTCAAGGTTATAAACAGGCACTATATCCCAAATGACCTTGCAAAAGGTGTATACACTAGCAGCTATCTTAGTGTACAGAGTAAATTTATAAGACTGGTCACGTCACTTTTCCAACTATTAATGCACATAAAGTGCAAATGTGTGAAACATCAGGACGAAAAGGCTATTGGAAAAGCCAAGGTAAAGTTGGGCAATGAGGAATGGAACCAAGATGATACCTACATATCGGTTTTGCAATGTGATGTTGGGCGATTTGAATCATTTTCTCGATATCAAGAATTCAGCTATAATTCCCTTTTGTGGCATATGCCCGAACTCTCATATTCTACTGTGCTTTATAATTGAAAAGTAAAACGAAAAAGGTGTGATTGTTTGCATGGCAGAAATGAATATATTACTAAAGATGACAGCAATTGTCACACTAAATAATTTGTTGAAAGCAAATCTTGAAATATGACGAACAGTGGTTGAAATATACAGTTATTAAATTTTACTTTTTATTGAAAACGTGTGAAGAATTTTAAAAATATTTTACCGTGCAAAACATCCCGTACCACGCTTTAGCATAAAATTTATAATAACTTTTGTGTACTTGTTTATTCGGTTTACTTGTTCCCCTTTTTTTACCACTTTTGTTCAGTTATATCTAACTTGATCTTAATCACACATTCTTTAAAATGTTTACACGGAGGGATCGAATGTCTTGAACGTGGTAGAGCAAAACCGTACAGTCCTTGCTGTGGTCACACAATACACATACATTTTGAAATTAAGAATGATCTACAATGTGCTTTTGCACAATCCTATGATATAGCACTGGTAATACACCAAAGTTTGGAACATTCAGAAAGGCAATTATGTTTCGTCCATTTATAGGTCGATGTACATACCAGCAAAAATTAACTTACAGGGGCAGTAGGGAGGAACCTGGCAAATGGGTTCGCTCTGTTCCCATTTCCAATCTCTGATATTTCCGACCTGAAAGTGTGGTCACTATTGCTGTGTTCTATCCCTTTTCCATAATGTATGAGTTACACTTTACTAAACATTGGCGTGATCATTCCACAAATAGTGAACTAATGGCCGAATGCGATGCTTTAACCCTTTGCACCCTGACCCCCTGGTACCCTATGACATCATGTGGACATTGTTGTCCGAGCCGGGTTCAAAGGGTTAAAGAGAGACACAAATTTATCGGTACACATTACGCGAAATGCTGTTTTATCGAGCATTGTCTTTGCTATGCCATTTCCACCTTAGCATTAAATGTTTGTGTTAGTGTGCCTCTTTTTTGGATTGATAGGCGAAAGGATACCATCATTCGTGTCGGTTACAGAGCCATCATTGCCTGGGACGGCGAGATGACCCACACGCACCAGGTACAGTCACTGTTTATTGAATACAGGCATGGTCACCCAAACGCCGTACAAAGTTGTTCAAGTGAATGCAGTACAGCATCTTCATACATGCTGTAAAAAAGACAAGGCATCAAGTAACTTCAATTCTGATAAAAACGCAATCGATTTCAAGACGTTATTTGAATGAACGCCGATTAGAGAGAAAAACAAACAATCACCAGGGAGCATTTGAAAAAGTCAAGCAAAACAACGTTATGTGCATTAAAGTGTGTTTTACCAGTAACCAGCAATTGTTGCCTGACCACTTTTCTTGAAAAATGCCATATCTATAATTAGTATTATAATTGTTACCACCGGATTGTACCCACAATTCGATCTAATCTTCCTGAAACACATCACCTTTTGAAATATATTTCGAATTAACTGCAATACAATTCTATATTTAATGAAATAAAAAGATAAAGTATTTTTATATCTTTTTCCAACCAATCAGATTCGAGAAACTGCTCAAATGCGCTGGTGCATAGTTCTATCACACTGACCTTGAAGAACATATATATATATATATGTGACCTCCAACGTGTAATTTCAAGCTCCGTTCCCGAACTGGAAAGAAGCGAGAGACCACATTCAATTGTGACGTATACAAAGCCAGGGTACCAGGTAAGCATAGCATGGCCTTTTTATTACATCTTTTCTCGAGCTCATTCACCTGTATCAACGGCATATCGAAGTTTAAATTTTGCCGCAAATCCAATAAATTAAAAAAATGGATGGTGGTGGTGACAGAAAAAAAGTCATATAATAAGAACATGTAGATGCAATATGTAATTTAAAACTTGTTTTGACACTCGCCAAATAGAAAAAGTAGACTAAAACAAAATATATAAATCTTGAAAAACAAATAAGTAGTCCATGGTTAATTTGGCTTCTCCTTATCTGACCCTGATCAAAGTAGCAAACGCCATGAAATGGATCATTTTGGTATTCGAATAAAATGATACATGTTTACTTTGACTGTTTCTTTTATCTGATTCGCTTTTTATTAACGTATTATGTTTGTAAACACTCAAATTGTCACACTTCACCTTTGGATACGCTTAGACATTTACATTGTACTTGAACTTTCTGACAGTTGCTTTGAATCTGCATTAATTATCAGTGACCTCTACTTCAGGCCGTGATTGGTTGCAGTTATAACAAATCACTACAGCAGACACGTGCCAAATTAAACACACTCACATTAACAGATTGTGTGGTACTGGATCCAGCGCTCGTCTATAAAGTACATTGACGCATAAACCATTGGTTATATGCAATACAGTTATTATGTTAGCGCTACTCTTATAGGTTTTTCATGTTACTCTCGGGCTCTTTGGACGGCATCGTATAACTATAAACTATACAATATTAAATAAAACTTCAGCAATTGACGGTGATTTTTTTAACGTTCGGGTCATATCGAAAGGCTAACTCAATAATCGCTATTGTGTCTCGTTGAAGATGAATAATAATGGTATTTTACATTCCTTACAACGTATACTATCTCCCATCGCTTGTATTCTAGCATCTAACGCAAGAATGATGAAGATCACCAGTGCCATGATCGTTACCCTGCTTGTCCTGAGTGCTCATCTACTCGTGGTAGGTAAAATAATCTTGTTAGACTGACCGAAATATGAGTTAAAACTATTCAAATTTGAAAATATACATTTTGCTTATGGATCTTAAATTAATCACTTCAAGAAAGTAAGCTTCCAAAAAGAAATTTTGTTTTAAAGGTGCTACTTTCTTCTTCCCAAGTAAAAATGTTTTGATTTCTTAAAATACGTGAAAACCAATGCTCTGCACGTATGTATGTAATCTAAGTGCATTCAGCTCAATGCCTACTAGCAAAGATCACATACCCTGAAG